>NW_005871462.1:660936-762339 GCF_000147115.1 Myotis lucifugus | reverse complement strand
GCTGCCAGGTGATTGACATGAAAGCGGTGGCTGTGTGCCCCACCGGTTGGCTCAGTGGTTGGAGTCGGCCTGCGGACTGAAAGGTTCCAGGTCGATCCAGTCAAGGGCATGTACCTTGGTTGCGGGCACATCCCCAGTAGGGGGTGTGCAGGAGGCAGCAGCTGATCGACGTTTCTCTCTCATCGATGTTTCCAACTCTCTATCCCTCTCCCTTCCTCTCTGTGAAAAATCAATAAAATATATTAAAAGAAAGAAAGGTGCGGCAGTGGCCAAGGACTGTGGTGGTTTATTTTCTTCCCTGGCCCCTACCTCTTGCACGTCTTACGGGAAAAACAATTGTTCTGTAGACCAAAAAGTAACATCGCTAATGGTCATCACTAAAAATTTACTAGGGGTGGCGGGAGAAGAAAGGATCGCAACCCGGTGCATGCATGCCATAGACCAATTCCAGCATGTCATAATTTCAAGAGTTTCATCAAAAGGTTGATGAGACTTGGGGACTCAACAGGGTTGAGTCACACCTGTAGTCACCTGTTGGGAATGGCTGACAGCATTTCCCCAAACCTGAATAGGAAACTGATTGTGGCTGCCAGACAGTTAAAGGGCATCTTAATCTACATGTTATTGCCTCCTACTGGCCAAACACCTGGACAGCCTTAGGCTAATTCCCCCATTCTGACAATGCTTCTGTACCCTTTGAAACCTTACCCTTTGAAGTGTATTACCTCCACCTTGCCTTAGGACAAATTGTGTTAATAAAAGCAAGGGTCCTAGACAGGGAGGGAGTCTTCAGTTCCTTTAGCTGAAGGTCCTCTTCCCAGGGACCCGCCTGATTATTTCCCTTAAAGTACCATTTCGTCTTTATCGATGTCACATTTTGCTGCACACTTAAATGCATCTTACTCCTGTTGGCACCATTGTTGCTAAACTTTCCCCATGGAGATGATGGATACAACCACTGCATAACTACATGCCCTTTTCATAAATTCACTGTTGGTGATTCAGCTTTTCAATGTAGTTTATTTTTTTTAAAATTTGTCTTTATTGTTCATACTATTACACATGTCCCTTTGCTTTTTTTCACCATTGACCCCCTCCATCTGGCTCCATCTGGCACCCGCCCCTCCCAGGCTTTCACCACACTGTTGTCTGTGTCCATGGGCTATGCATATATGCATGTTTCCCGGTTAATCCCCTCCCTTACTACCACCACCACCTCCCCAGTAGGGCCTCCCTCTGAAATTCCTCAGTCAGTTCCATGGTTCTATGTCTCCGGATCTATTTTGTTCATCAGTTTATGTTGTTCATTAGATTCCACTATGAGTGAGATCATGTGACACTTATCTTTCTCTGACTGGCTTATTTCGCTTAGCATAATACAATGTAGTTGTTAGGGCTGATCAAATAATTGAATTGATACCCCCTCCCCAGAATCAGGCAGACGGGATTTTTTAGAGCTTTAGCTCCTTCTCCATTCCTTGGCCAAAGAAAAAAACTTTCTGATCTGCTTTACCAAACCCAGTTTTGTTCTGTTGGTTCGAGCTACACTGGGCAGAACGGCGATGCTGGGTCCCTGGCCTGCAAGGGGTGGGTGACAGTTATGACTGAGAACCGGAAGGAAGTACAAGGGCCTTTAGTGAGCACCGGAAGCATGAATGCTTGTGTGTTGTTTTGCCATGTGAACGAAAAAAGGTATTGGGAAAACAAATGGAAAGGAATACTAGAGGAGGTTGAACAGAGTCCTCCTACCGTGAAGTGTGCTGATTTTAGAGGTAAAAGGCCAGAGCAGCATCAGGGCTGGGGGCCACAGGAAATGCGGACACACACTACAATTTATAGAGCTTAAGTTTTTTACAAAACGATATCCACTCCCATTTTTAAAAAAGGGGACGGGAGTGTTGCAGAGGTTGGCACATTCTAATGAAAGGACTGACTGGGTGGAAGGGAGGTCTCGTGGGTCGGTATAGGCCCCGCCTCTCGGAATATTCAACTAAGCCCCGCCCCTTGACCTGGCCCCGCCCCTTGACCTGGCCCCACCGTAAGCCCCGCCTCTTGGAATATTCAACTAAGTCCCGCCCCACAGGGGTAGCCAACTAAGCCCGCCTCACTGACCTGGTCCCGCCCCACTGACCTGGCCCCGCCCCACTGACCTGGCCCCGCCCCACTGACCTGGTCTCGCCCTATTGACTTGGTCCCGCCCCACCAACCTGGTCCCGCCCCACCGACTTGGTCCCGCCCCACCGACAGCCAACCCCAACTCCCCCCAACCCCAACTCCTGCGCTGATCCGGTCCCAGGACCCAACCAGGTCTCTTCTGGGAGGAAATTGGCAGTTCGCCGCTCACAGCTGGAAGCACCACCGCCCCCTCCCCAGCCCTCCCGGTCCCTCCCCATTTCCCAGCTCCGGAGCCCCCGCCTCTCCCGCTGGGCGCCGCGCAAAATCCGGAAGCAAATGTGGGTTTTTGCGCGTGCGCGCGCGAGCGGCCGGATTCGCCTCCCCGCACCGTCCCGGCGGCCTCGGTCCATTTTCACCGGGTCCTCAGCCTCCGCGGCCTCGGTCCGGCCTGCCCCAGGTCCCCAGCGTTGGGAGCGGAGAGCTCGGCCTCGGGGAGGCGGGCGATCACAGCGTGGCTGCCGCCGGGACCCCGCGCCCGGCCCTCCCCTCGCCGCGCGTTTCCCGAGCCCGGCCCGCCCCGCTCGCGGCGGGTGGCGCGTCCCCGACTCTCGGAATCGGGAACTCGGGCTGGGTCCAGCCGGCGGAGGGAGCGGAGTGGATCGGAGAATCACCTTCTCATCTGATTCTCCCCCAAAGCGCCCTGGGCTCTCTCCTAAAGGAACAGCGTCCCTGCCATTCGGGTCCCGGGACGGAGCCTCACCTCGTCGTCTCCGCGCTGATCGGTGGATTCCGGCGGCGAGTGTGGTGAGCGCGGCTGACATTTGCCCCCACCCGTCCCCCGCCTCCCTCCTGGCGCGATTGGTGCCGCTGCCCTTAAGCTGACCCGCCCGCGGGCGCCGCCACACGTGACCCAGGTGCCGCCGGAGCGAGCGTAGCTGCCTCGGGTTCAGGCGCATAACCGAGAACCGAGGGTTCAATACCCAGAACCTCCGCGCCAAACGCCGCTACACATTTCAATCATCTGTAGATTTTTTGAATTTCACACACAGTGTGATCAGCTGTCAGTTTCAGCCCCCGCCCCTCCCCTTGCACCTTGTATTTCTTTACTTTATTGTGGTGCCAGGACCTCCCTCCGGTTCAGTGTAAAAGAGCATGGAATTTGCATCCTTTCGTTGTTTCTGACCCCAGAGGGGATGATTCTGCCCTTAAGTAGGGTGTTTACTGGAGGTATTTGTGGATTTTTTCCCCCCAGTAAAACGTGTTCCCTTCTAGTTCTGGTGGGTTAAGTTGTCATCACCCACATCATCAACATTAATATAGATCAGTCACTAGTTTATCTAGTAATACAAACTGTATGATGTTTTCCTGTTAATGTGGTGAATTCTATTGATGATTCCATTTTTTTTAAATATATTTTATTGATTTTTTACAGAGAAGAAGGGAGAGGGATAGAGAGCTAGAAACATTGATGAGAGAGAGACATCGATCAGCTGCTTCTTGCACACCCCCCAGTGGGGATGCGCCCGCAACCAAGGTACATGCCCTTGACCGGAATCGAACCCGGGACCCTTGAGTCCGCAGGCCGACGCTCTATCCACTGAGCCAAACCGGTTCGGCGATGATTCCATTTTCAACCACATTTTATTCTTAGGATGAAACGAACTTGGTTTGTGATTAATATCTTTAGTTTTCATTTCTTTAAAAAAATATATTTTATTGATTTTTTTACAGAAAGGAAGGGAGACGGATAGAGAGCTAGAAACATCGATGAGAGAAACACCGATCAGCTGCCTCTTGCACACTCCCTACTGGGGATTTGCCTGCAACCAAGGTACATGCCCTTGACCAGAATCAAACCTGGGACCCTTCAGTCTGCAGGCCGACTCTAGCCAGGGGTGGGCAAACTTTTTGACTCGAGGGCCACAATGGGTTCTTAAACTGGACCGGAGGGCTGGAACAAAAGCATGGATGGAGTGTTTGTGTGAACTAATATAAATTCAGAGTAAACATCATTACATAAAAGGGTACGGTCTTTTTTTTAGTTTTATTCATTTCAAACGGGCCGGATCCGGCCCGCGGGCCGTAGTTTGCCCACGGCTGCTAGCCACTGAGCCAAACCTGTTAGGGCTATTTTTCATTTCTTGATTATACTAATATATTATTTACACTAATGTGTATGATATCTTTTTTTTTTTGGTAGTATTTTTCTGGTCCTGCATACTGAGAAAATAGCCCCCCCCCCCCAAAAAAAATGGGATTTTGAATATTTTACTTATTTGTTGAGCCTGTTGGTAAAACAATTTGTAACTTTTGTTTCTTACGTAGGTATGTTTTAAATTGGAGATTTTTTTCTTTAATGACTGGATATAATCAAGTTCTGTATTTATTTTAAATCATTGCTGGAAAATTGTATTTCTCTCTCTCTCAAAATTTATTCATTACCTGTACATTTTCATATCAGTTCCCTTAGTTTTTTTGTTGTAGTCTCCCTGGTAACATCTGTGATCATAACTCATTCATAACTTCCTTTATCTGTGCTCTGTTGTTTTTAAAATTGCCATGGGTTTGTCGACTTCATTAGTTTTCAAAGGACACATTGCTACCTTTTCTGACTCTGTTTATTAGTTTTTTTAAGCATCATTAATTATGCCTTGTTTTCACTTTTCTTTCTAATTCTTTATGCTATTCTTTTCCCAACCTTATAAGTCAGTAGTTAGCCCATTGATACTGATTTTTTCTCCTCTGAGAATTGATGGTATTTATAAGTATATAAATACTAGTATATATACCACACCAGCTATGGCTTCCTATTGTTATCTGAAACGGTTATTTTAATTTTATGCTTCTATCCTGCCATATGAGTAGTCCTGACTCACTAGAGATAAGTGTGCATCTCCTTATTCCTATCATGCGCTGCATTTTGTATAGCATATACCACCACTTGATATTTTGTTAATTTACTGCCCTCCCTTAAAAAAGTTATGAAGTCCATGTGCTTCAGTATTTTTCTGTTTTGTTCAGTGCTGCATCTCCTGTGACTGCATGTCGTAGGACCAGGGGAAATACTACGTAAATAAATATGCAATGAAGGCGCAGGCAGTAGGGGCCTTAAGAGAAGCATCCTTGCTCAAGATGCCATAGGTCTTAGTCAAGAGAAGGAGCTCAAAGATAAAACCTTTGAATGGACGACTTCATTTGTCTACTCTGCACAGTGTGTCCAACAGGGTTCTAGGCCAGGCCCTGGTAATGTTAGGGAATAAGGGCCTCACTAACAACTAGGTTGTAAGGTAGACGTTCAGAAATATACTCATTGGCCATTTGGACTTGAGGTAAATAGACCTGCACACACAGCCTGAGAGAGCAGCTTTCTAATTGGGTAACATTGAGTGAGTGGTTAATTGACTCTAAGATTTCTCCACTATAAATTAGTTGTAATGATACCTGATTTGCAGAGTTTCTATCAAATATAAATAATTTCTTTGCAAAGCTGTGGGCATCTCTTTGCAAAGTCATTCTCACATCATGGTTACTCACATGGAACATATTATTAATATAGTAAAAACTATGGTTGACTATTCAGTTTTTATTGGCTTTAAAATGCACACTTGATCCACTGCAGTGGAAGAAACAGTTGTTTTCATTATTTGAAATTTGTGCAACAGCACTGTAGATATTACTATCAGAGATGACACATTGCTAACTTCACCTAAGTATTATATTTCTGCTGCTTCTGTACAGGCAGCATTTAGCATGAGGATTATAGCATGGTAGTCTTCTCTGCTTCCTGTGTGTGGAATTTAGTTAGTTGATTCTCTCATAAACCAGGTTTCTGGGATCCTGCAGCCCATGGTGGGAAGGTCCGGTGATCAGGGGCTGAGCAGTAATGCCTGTTAGCTTGCCAAGGGTGCAGAAGTAAGGAATATTGGGAACGGAGCACCCAGAAGTCTGGTATACAGTATTAGTCAGTGCTTTCTTGGATTTGAGACAGAGTGTATATTCTTGAGGTTGAAGGTATTGCCTGGAACTTTTTATGCTTTTCATTATCTTGGGCAAATTGATTTCAATATTAGCTAAGCTTTTAGAGTTCAGTTAACTTACTTGAAAAATGGGACTATTAACTGTTTATTTTAAAAAAGGCCAACAAGAACCAAAGCATAGTTTCTATCTAGTTCTACACAGGGTAAGATTGCTCCACTTTCTTACAAGATCGGCGTGTGTGTGCTTGGGTGTCTTGGGTGTATGCATGTGCACGTGTGGGTATTGTGTGTGTGTGTGTTTTGGGGGGAATGGTAACTCATAATGTGCTGCAGCATCCAAGCTCATGACTGTGCAAATTGTGGGGAGATCTAAATTATGATGTCTTTTTTCTCCTGCCTCAGTGGTAACTTCTCAGTAGTCTGCCTTTCTTCATGAATGGACGAAGAAAGAAGAGCTGCTGAGTTACAGAAAAACATGACACAGGTAGGTAAGAGCTAATAATTCTCCAAAAGAATATTCCCATTTCACCAGTTCATCGGTCTGATTGTTTAGAGCAGGGATTAGCAACCTGTTTCTTTGTTGGGCCACATAGTATGTTAGGCTTTGAAGGCCTGAGTTTCTGTTGGAACTAAATTCTGTCACTGTAGTGTGATAGCAGCCATAGACATCATATAAACATGTTTGATTGTGTTCCAGTAAAACTTTACTTACACAAACAGGTGGTAGGCTGGATTTAGCAGTGGCCTAGAGTCTAAGAAAATATGGCCACCTGGGCGCCTGGGTTGAAAAGTTGTGCTGTCTGCAGGCTTCTGGGCCTCTCTGGTTTATGAAAAAAATGGAAAGCTCCCTTTCTCTCAGTGCATTTTTATTCATTAAAACCTCATCCGGATTTGACCCTTGGTTTCATGTTGTGCTGATTGCTATAGTGGGAGAGAAGGAAGCAGGTGAAATTGTTTCTCACTTAACATTATTGGTAGGTTCTGCAACTTAAAGCAAAACAATGGATATGGAAACCAGTTTCACCATAGATTGATATAGATGAGTTAAGTTCTCACAACATCTCCTCATCATTATAACAAAATGAAGTCATTTGAGGACCTGCTGTATTTAATTTTTAGACCAGTTATCTCATTTTTGTTTTATGCCCTGGACTGGTCTGGATCATTATAAGACTGGAATTGTTTACCATTGAACCATGGAGAGATAAATTGAGTGTTTTTGAAGTTTCATCCAGTCTGGGAGACAGGATTTTATCAGTTAGGAAGGATGTGTGGGGAGAAAGATCTGATGGCTGAGTCCAGGGGTTGATGGTAGGAGACCATAAAATCTTTAGAACTTCCCATGACTGGATTCTCGGTTCCTTTCCCCTGTATTGTCAGCATCATCCATCCTCCTGAACACATTTGGGGAGTTGATATCTTTCTGATCAGAATATGTGGAATGTTTCAGGACTCAGTGGTCTTTGAGGATGTTGCTGTGGACTTCAGCCAGGAGGAGTGGGCTTTGCTGGATCGTGCTCAGAGGAGCCTCTACAGAGAGGTGATGCTGGAGAACTTCCGGAATCTGGCCTCGCTAGGTAAGAATAGCAGCATTCCTTTATTTAGTTGTTTAGAAAACAAATCTGACAACTCAACCTTATTCCTTATGCTAGGATTTGGGCTGAAGAATTGGAATACATTGATGAATAAGACAGACATGGTCACTGACCCCAAGGAACTTGTAGTCTAGGGGCTTCACCATGAAAATAAACATCTGTGTGCTGAACTGACTTTTTATTGTGGTTGAAAGTGTGGGCATGCCTAACTGGTTTGCTCAGTGGATAGAGTGTCGCCCTGCAGACTAAAGGGTCCAGGGTTCGATTCTAGTCAAAGGCACATGCCCAATGGGGCTCGTGCAGGAGGCAACCAATCAATGATTCTCTCTCATCATTGATGTTTCTATCTCTCTCTCCCTCTCCCTTCCTCTCTGAAATCAATTAATTATATATGTGGCTAATATGCCAAGTGTCCCTCGGGAGTTCAACTGGGAGACTGGGAGTTTGCTTGCTATCATGTGCGCTGACCACCAGGGGGCGGCATGGAACAAAGGAAGGCCCTGACCAGCAGCTGGAAGGCCCCGACAACCCTGATCACTGGCCAGGCCTAGGGATCCTACCTGTGCATGAATGTGCACCGGGCCTCTAATACTATATAATAAAGAGGCAATATGCAAATTGACCATCACACCCTCGCACAAGATGGCTGCCCCCATGTGGTCAAAGATGACCACCCCCAGGTGGTCACAAGATGGCCAGCAGGGGAGGGCAGTTAGGGGTGATCACACCAGCAGGGGAGGGCAGTTGGAGGCAACCAGGCCTTCAGGGGAGGGCAGTTGGGGGCAACCAGGCCTGCAGGGGAGGGCAGTTGGGGGCGGCCAGGCCTGCAGGAGAGGGCAGTTGGGGGTGGCCAGGCCTGCAGGGGAGGGCAGTTGGGGACGACTGGGCCAGCAGGGGAGGGCAGTTGGGGGCAATTGGGCTGGCAGGGGAGCAGTTAGGTGTTGATCAGGCTGGCAGGGGAGTGGTTAGGGGGTGATCAGGCTGGCAGGCAGGTGAGCAGTTGGGAGCCAGCAGTCCCGGATTGTGAGATCGGGCCTAAACCGGCAGTTGGATATCCCCCGAGGGGTCCCAGATTGGAGAGGGTGCAGGCTGGGCTGAGGGACACCCCCTCCCCCCAGTGCATGAATTTCGTGCACCAGACCTCTAAAATAAATATATATAATTTGAGGGGTCTCTTAGGGACCCAGGGAGGTTTATGGTTTGGGACCTTTTGAGAATTGGCTGCCATCAATGCCCTTTACTAAAAGACCACCAGCAACATAATTAACCCAATGTTAAACAAGTTGGGTTAATTACTTCAGTGCAGCAAGGGAGAACACATGACATAGGAGCTGTGGGTGTCATAGTAAGAGGGTTTTAGAAAGTACATATGATAGGATTTGAACTTTTAGTGATTTGGGGATGTGTCTATGCAAGCAGGCTGTATTAATTTACTGGGCCTTTTGTAACAAAATACTACAAACTGGATGACTAAAAACAAAAGAAACCTATTCTTTCACATTTCTGGATCTGGAGGTCCAAAATCAAGGTGTCAGAGGGCCTTGCTCCTTCTGAAAGCTTTTTGGAAAAAATCCTGCCTGTCTCTTCCTGGCTTCTGGTGGTGGCGAGAAATAAATCCTTGGTGTTCTTGACTTGCAGATACATTTCTCCAATCTCTGCCTCTGTCTTCTCTCTGTCTCTAAGTCCCTCCCTTTGTATAAGGACACTAGTTATTTGATTTAGGGCCCACCCTACTCCAGTATAATTTCAGCTTAACATGATTATATCTGCAATGACCCTATTTCCAAATAAGGAAGCATTCTGAGGTTCAGCACATGAATTAAAACAAAAAAACAAAACCCAAACATTTATTTACTTTTAGAGCAGTTTTAGGCTCACAGCAAAATTGAACAGAAGGTATAGAGATTTCCCATATACCCCTTTACCCTTACACATGCACAACATCCCCCATCAGAGTGGGTTATTTGTTACAATTGATGAACCTACATTGACATATCCTCATCACCTGAGTCCATAGTTTACATCAGGCTTCACTCTTGGTGTTGTACCTTCTATGGTTTGGACAAACATAATGACATACCCACTGTCATAATATCATACAGAGTAGTTTTACTGTCCTAAATCCTCTGTGCCCCATCGATTCATCCCTTCTTCCCTTTTAACCCCTGGCAAGTATGGATGTTTTTACTATGTCCATAGTTTTTTCTTTTTGAGAAGGTCATGTATTTGGAATTATACAGTATGTGTATGTAGCCTTTTCACATTAGCTTTTTTCAGTTAGTAACATGCATTTAAAGTTCTTTTATGTCTTGACAGTTCATTTCTTCTTAGCACTGAATATAATATTCCATTGTCTTGATGTACCACCATCTATTTATCCATTCACCTACAGAAGGGCATCTTTACTGCTTCCAATTTTTGGCAATTATGAATAAAGCTTCTGTAAATGTGTGTGCAAGTTTTGTTTGCACATGTTTTCAACTCATTTGGGTAAATTCAAAAGAGCAGGATTGTCTGTTCTATGGGAATGTTATGTTTAGTTTTATAAAAAAACCCAGCCTGTCTTCCAAGGTGGCTGCACCATATTGCATTCTCACCAGCAATGAATGAGAATTCCTGTTGCTCCACATCCTAATCATCATTTGGTGTTGTCAGTGTTCCAGATTTTGGCCATTCTCATAGGTGTATGGTGGTATCTCGTTGTTGTTTTTTTTTTAACTATTTTTTAAAAGAATATATTTTTATTGATTTCGGAGAGGAAGGAAGAGGGAGAGAGAGAAATAGAAACATCAATGATGAGAAAGAATCATTGATCGGCTGCCTCCTGCACGCCCCCTACTGGAGACTGAGCCCACAACCTGGGTATGTGCCCTTACCAATTCTTCCTTTTGTAGATGATGCCTTTGGTATTGTATCTAGCAAGTCATTGTCAAGCCCTAGGTCATCTAGATTTTTCTCCTATTTTAAGAGTTTTATAGTTTTACATTGTAAATTTAGGTCTGTAAAATCAAATTTTGTGAAGAGTATAAGGTTTGTGTCTAGATTCATTTTTTTGGATGTTAATATCTAGTTCTAGTCTTTGTTAAAAAGAATATTTTTTTTCTCCATTGTATTGCCTTTGTTCCTTTTTTAAAAAATGGGTTGACTATTTTTATGGACCTATTTTTGAACTCTATTCTGTTTCATTAATCTATTTAGACATGGATTAAAAATAGTTTTTTGTGGTTAATTTTCACATGAGGATATTTTTTTCATTGCTTTTTTTCAGAGAGAGTGGAAGGATGGAAGGTAGTGGGAGAGAGAGAGAGAGACTGAGAGAGAGAGCGCAGAGACAGGGTGGGAAGCTGCGAGAGTGGAAAAGACCCAGAGACAGCATTGGGGGGGGGGGGGAGAGAGAGAAAGAGGGAGAGAGGGAGAGGGAGAGAATGTAAGAGAGACACATTGACTGGTTGCTTCCCATATGGGGTGGGAGCAAACTTGAAACCCAGGTACGTTCCCTTGACCAGGAATTGAACCCATGACCCTTCGATGCATGGGCCGATGTTCCAACTGCTGAGCCACACTGGCCAGGGCTGGATATGGATTTTGGGTGGACACTGTTCAACCCACTTGGATTGAACTCACTTGGGTAGATTGGATGCTAATAGAAAGTGGGGAAAATTCTATTATTGGGTATTTTGTGGGTGGCATAGTGCCTGTCCTTAGACTAAATTTTTTCCTGTACTTAGACTAAATTTTAAAATGGTCTTATTTCATTTTACAATGGTATCAGACTAACCTTGTCTAAGATTGGTATTCTGTGAGATTATTTGTGTTCAGCAGGAGAACAAAATATCCTGGCTGTAAGTATCAGACCAACTTCTAGTAATACTGAGGATTAGATATGAAAGATCAGTTCTAGACATCAGAAGCTATGTTACAACTCCTCCTCCCCTTAAAAATTTTTTTGGACAAACATTTTGTTGCAATTAAATTCACACTTGCCCCATCTTTATAATATCAGAAGACCAAAGTTTTGCTTTGTCTCATGGAAATGTTTATGGTTCCTCATTGTTTTCTTTCATGTGATATGTCTTTCTGCATTAATAGGTTATCCACTACATACACCCTGTCTGATCTTCCAGTGGAAACAAGAGGAGGACCGGGAGATAACAAAGAGAGGGACTATCCATGGGGAGCACCAGGAAGGCAAGAATTCTTGTGAGAAATTGTCCCGGTTGGGGGATATTACATTTGGAAACATAAAATAAAAGCAAAATGAAACTTTTGTCTGAGAGGCAGATTTTTCACAGATACCATTGATTACTGTTATGACATTTTATTAGTCCTCTCACACTTTCTTTGTTTTTGGAAAAGACTTTCCTCTTTGTAAGTTAGTATTTGGTCATGTACATTTTATCCAGTTCCTTTTTGTTTTATTCTAATAATACCCTATTCATATTACCATCAGTCTCAATCTTCATGGAATTATCTCTTAGTCAGTTGTTTAACATATTGACCCTGAGCTTATTACCAAAGTCTTGAAACAGCCTTAGTGCCAAAAGCCCTTTGCTCATAATTACCTTTACCTTTTGTTTCAGGTTTGGAGACTCAACTTAAAAGTAATGAATCAGTCACTTTGCAAGATGTTTATGGAGAAAAAGCATCCAATCAACAGAGAAAAGAAAAATTGAAAAAGGATGATTCCTGGTCATCCATTTTATACAAAAACTGGGAATACCATTGCATTGATTATAAAAACAAAAACCCCAAGAGACATTTGAGGTGAGTGCCATTCACATAAAAGAAAGTGGTACCTCAGAGGAGAATCTTAAAATGTCATGACATTTAAAAACCATGTACATAAAACTTGGTCAAAAATTGTGATTGCCTAAAGAATTTTCACAAGATATTTTCCCCCCCCACAAATGAGACAGATCTTCAATATTTGACAGTTGTAAGCAATTATGAGAAAAATCCGATTAGTCAAAAATTCAGTGATAAATATTGGCTATTGTTGAGCCCTCTCTGAGAACTTTCAGCATATAACTTGACAGGGCAAAAAACATACATAGTTACTGAAAATGGCAAAAATGTATTTATTACTAATAATGTGCTTTTTATTTTTGAAAGAAGTAATGTGGTGGAGGACATCTATGAACGTAACGAAGAAAATCAATGTGGACAAACCTTCAGCCAAATTTCAAATCTTAATATGGCCAAAAGAACTACTGAGATAAAATCCTATGAATGCCATGAATGTAAAAAGGTCTTCACGGATCATTTATCCCTTAAGGATCATATCGGCTCTCACACTGGAAGCAAACCCTATCAGTGTAAGGAATGTGGGAAAGCTTTCCATTTTCTCGCTTGTTTCAAGAAGCATATGAAAACTCCCACAGAAGAGAAACCCTATGAATGTAAGGAGTGTACCAAAGCCTTCGGCTGTTCTTCATTCTTTAGGGCACATATGAAGATTCACACTGGAAAGACAAACTATGAATGTGAGGAATGTGGAAAAAACTTTAGCTGTTCTTCATCCCTCACAGAACACAGAAGAATCCATAGTGGAGATAAGCCTTATGAATGTAAGGAATGTGGGAAGGCCTTTAGTTGCTCCTCCTCACTCTCCAAACACAAAAGAATCCATAGTGGAGATAAGCCATATGAATGTAAGGAATGTGGGAAGGCCTTTAGTTCTTCCTCTCACCTTATAATACATATAAGAATTCATACTGGAGAGAAGCCTTACGAATGTAAAGAGTGTGGAAAGGCCTTCAGTGAGTCCTCAAAACTCACTGTACATGTCAGAACACATACAGGAGAGAAACCCTATAAATGTAAGGAATGTGGGAAGGCCTACAATTGTCCCTCCTCCTTAAGTATCCATATGAGAAAACATACTGGAGAGAAACCCTATGAATGTCTGGAATGTGGAAAAGCCTTCTATCTTCTAACGTCCCTGAATACCCATGTGAAAAATCAAAGTAGAGAGAAACCTTATGAATGTAAGGAATGTGGAAAAGCCTTTAGTTGTCCCTCATCCTTTAGAGCACACGTGAGAGATCACATTGGAAAGATACAATATGAATGCAAGGAATGTGGGAAGGCCTTTAGTCGTTCCTCATCCCTCACTGAACACTTGAGAACTCACAGTGGAGAGAAGCCTTATGAATGTAAGGAATGTGGGAAAGCCTTTATTAGTTCCTCCCACCTTACAGTACATGTAAGAACTCACACTGGAGAGAAACCTTATGAATGTAAGAAATGTGGAAAAGCCTTTATTTATCCTTCAGCTCTTAGGATTCATATGAGAACGCACACTGGGGAGAAACCCTATGAATGTAAGGAATGTGGGAAAGCCTTTCGTCATTCTTCATACCTAACTGTACATGCCAGAATGCACACTGGAGAGAAACCATTTGAGTGTCTGGAATGTGGGAAAGCCTTCAGTTGTCCCTCATCCTTTCGAAGACATGTAAGAAGCCACACTGGAGAGAAACCATATGAATGTAAGGAATGTGGGAAAGCCTTTGTTTGCCCTGCCTACTTTCGAAGACATGTAAAAACTCACACTAGAGAAAACATAAATGTAAGCAGTATGGGAATGTCTGCAAAGCTTTTCAAATCTTAGGCAACATGTGAGATCTCACACTGTGGAGACATCCTCTTACTAAGAAAGGAAATTGTCGCTTATCTTTATGAAGTCTTGAGAATTTACAACTGAGTGAAACCCTTTGTATGTAAACCATGTGGTAACACCTTCGTGAATATCACATTTTATTGGTCAAAATTCATAAGAAATAAGTCTATAAGAAAATTTATACTAGAAGCAAAGATCAGTATCTTATCCTTTTTTTTTTAAAATATATTTTATTGATTTTTTGCAGAGAGGAAGGGAGAGGGATAGAGAGTTAGAAACATCGATGAGAGAGAAACATCAATCAGCTGCCTCCTGCACATCTCCCACCGGGGATGTGCTTGCAACCCAGGTACATGCCCTTGACCGGAATCGAACCTGGGACCTTTCAGTCCGCAGGCCGACGCTCTATCCACTGAGCCAAACCGGTTTCGGCCAGTATCTTATCCTTAAAGTGGAATGTTGGCTCAATGATTCTGGTTTTTAGTTACTTAATTTTAAACAAATTTAAATTTATTTATTGATTTTAGAGAGAGGAAGGAACAGGGAAATATTGATTTGAGAGAGAGAGAGAGAGATCAATTTGTTGTTCCATTTATTTATGCATCCATTAGTTGATTCTTGTAGGTACCCTAACGGGATTGAACCCACAACCTTGAGGTATCAGGACAGTGTTCTAACCAGCTGAGCTACCTGGCCAGGGTTCTGGTTTTAATTTTCTGAAATGAATATTTAGGGTGATAAATTTCCCTCCAATACCTTTGAGCTCTAATATGTTTTATTCTGAGGTGCTTATATTTTGGTTCAGATGTAAATGTTATTTCCATTACTAAGTCTTAAAGTGTATTTTTTCACATGCAGGCAAGAGTGGTCCTTTTTTAAAAAAAATTAGTTTCTGATAAACTCTCATTGCTCTCTAAGTGTGCAGTGATTATGGTATGGACTCTTGTATTTGTAATTTCTTTTGTAACTTTCTTTTGTAATTGGTAATTTCATTTTGATCTAGTACAACAGATACTGGAAATTGCCTACTCAATATTTTCCCCCTTTTTACTAAGAAACTACTGTTTTTGAAGTTATCAGTTTTTACTACTCAAAGCTTTTTCTGTCTAATAAGTAATTTCAGCAGAAATTAATAAGTGTGAAGGTCTTGAAAGAAGTGTCTCATCTGATATGTAGTTTTTGTGTTTTGTTCTTTGGCCTTGCTCATGGCTGGGAATTGGACCCAGTGTTTTCAGAGTAAAAAGATCTTGTGACAAGAAAACAAGAAGTAAAGCTGGTTGGGCTGGCTTCTGTGTGTTAATTTGGGCATGGCTGGGACTTCATTTCCCAGAATCACTTCCTTATACAGTTCCAGGTTAGAGTTGTCTAAAATAGTTTGAGAATTAGAAGGCAGAGAATAGAATCCCTTATATTTAGTTTACTAGGACCATGAGACAGGGAGACAGATGCATAGGTGCCTGTGGGCTCTAATTTCCAGTCATTTTCCTAATTATTGGTCTTACCAATCCATATTGGTTCAAATGGAATAGTAAGTGCTTAAGTTTCCTTACAAGCAGCAGTTCTACGAACATCTCTGTAAATTTCTCTATCATGGCTGTATACAGTCTCTTAGATTTTTTGGCAAGTTTTAGCATTATCATTTTGCTGATTTATTACAGTCCCCCAATTGGCACATCAATTGATTATATAGAGTTGGCCCCAGTTTGGAGCAGCACTGTTATCTCTATAGTCCAATCCCATTATGTCACTCTGCTGATACGTCTATGTAAGTTCATTGTGATCTCAAAACAAGAAGAGCAACCACAATTTTGACTTTTATTACAATTTATTAGGATTGCTTATTCTTGATCTTTACATATATGTTAAAATACAATATGTATAGTTATGTGTTTGGCTTTTCTCAACATAATGTCTCTTTGCCTTTTAATTGTTCTTTTGGCAGACTTACCCTTATTTCTCTTGGTAAATGCTTTGTAAGTGAAAATAAGATTAGTAAACCAAAGGGTAGACTTCATGTTTAGTTTGGTAGGTATTCCGCTTTTTCAAATATGCTTATTCCACCTATAATTGTAAAATCAATGCATGAAAATTCTAATTGTTCCAAATATCTGGCCAGCACTTTCTAATTTTAGAAAGATATGGTAATATCTTTTTTTCTTTCTTTTTAAAATTGTTGACAATATTACAGATGTCCTCCATTCCCCCCACCTGCCCCCATTTACCCACTTCCATCCAGCCCCCACCCCCCTCCCTCTGGCCATCGCCACACTGTTGTCTGTGTCCATGGGTTATGCATATATATTCTTTCATCCAGTCCCCCTACCTGTTCCCTCTGACAGCTGTCAATTTGTTCCATGTATCCATGCCTCTGGTTCTATTTTGTTCATCAGTTTATTTTGTTCATTAGATTCCACATATAAGTGAGATCATATGGTATTTGTCTTTCTCTGTCTGGCTTATTTCACTTAGAATAATAATTTCCAGGTCCATCCATGCTATTGCAAAAAGTAAGAGTTTTCTCTTTTTTACGGCTACATAGTATTCCATTGTGTAAATGTAACAGCTTTTTAAAAAAAGATTTTTAAAAATTGATTTGTAGAGAGAGGAAGGGAGAGGGAAAAAGAGAAAGAAACATCAATGTGAGAGAGAAACATGGATCAACTGCCTCCTGCACATGCCCCCTGCCCCCTTCGCCATCAAGGACGGTGCCTACAACCTGGGCATGTGTCCTGACCAGGAATTGAACTGGCAACCCTTTGGTGCATGAGTTGATGTCCAATCAACTGAGCCAAACTGGTCAGGGATACCACAGCTTTTTTATCCACTCCTGATGGGCACTTTCCAGACCTTGGCTATTGTAAATAACACTGCTGTGAACATAGGGGTGCATATGTCTTTTCTGATTGGTGTTTTGAGATTCTTAGGATATATTCCCAGAAGTGGGATCACTGGGTCAAAAGGCAGTTCTATTTTTAATTTTTTGAGGAAACTCTATACTGTTTCCCACAGTGGCTGTACCAGTCTGCATTCCCACTAGCAGTGTACCAGGTTTTTCTTTTCTCCACATCCTCACCAGAACTAGTTGTTTGTTGATTTATTGTTGGCAGCCATTTTGGCAGGTGTGAGGTAATACCTCATTGTAGTTTTAATTTGCTTCTCTCTGAAGATTAGGGAGGATGAACATTTTTTCATATGTCTATTGGTCATCTGTATGTCCTCTGGAGAAGTGTCCATTCACGTTCTTTGCCCATTTTTTAATCAAATTGTTTGTCTTCTTGGTGTTGAGTTGTATAAGTTCTTCATAGATATTGGAAATTAACCCTTTATCAGATGTATTATTGGCAAATATGTTCTACCATACAGTGGGTTCCCTTTTTATTTTGTTGTAGTTTCTTTTGCTGTGCTGAAGCTTTTTAGTTTGATGTAGTCCCATTTGTTTATATTTTCCTTTGTTTCTCTTGTCCTAGGAGATGTATAGGTGAAAATACTGCTATATGAATTGTCTGAAATTTTACTGCCTATGTTCTTCTAGGATTTTTATGGTTTTGCAACTTAATTTTAAGTTTTCTATCCACTTTGAATTTATTCTTGTATATGGTGTAAATTGGTAGCCTAGTTTCATTTTTTTTTTTCATATACCTGTCCAATTTTCCCAACATCATTTATGGAAGAGACTGTCTTTACTCCATTGTATGTTCTTGCCTCCTTTGTCAAATATGAATTAACCATTGAGATGTGGGTTGATTTCTGGGCTCTGTTCTGTTCCATTGGTCTGTATGCCTGTCCTTGTGCCAGTATCAGGCTGTTTTGATGACAGTGGCCTTGTAGTATATTATTTGGTGTTGTGATCCCTCCAGCTTTGTTCTTTCTTAAGAATGCTGATGCTATTTGGGGCCTTTTTTTTGGTTCCATGTACATTTTTGAAATATTTGTTCTAAGTCTGTGAAATATGAGTTGGTATTTTAATAGGAATTGCATTGAATCTACAGATTGCTTTGGTAGTATGGACATTTTAATGATGTTAATTCTTCCAGTCCATGTACAGGTTTTTTTTTCTCATTGGTTAAGTTTATTTCTGGGTACCTAACGTTTTTTGTTGCAATATTAAATGGGATTGTTTTCTTAGTTTCTCATTCTGATAGTTCATTATCTATAATAATAAAAGGGTAATATGCTAATTAGACTGGATGGCTGGAAGCCGGGGCTGGAGTGAAGCCTGGGTTCTGGGTGCCTCCTGGTGGCTATAGGGAAGCCGCCGGGTCCCGGGTGCTGGAGGGAAGCTGGTGCTGGTAGCAGGGGGAAGGAAGGCCTACTCTTGCATGAATTTTTGTGCATTGGGCCTCCAGTTGCTGTATAAAAAGGCTACTGTCCAGGTGGCTCAGTTGGTTGGAGTATCGTCCCATACAAAAGGTATGTATTCGATTCCTGGTCAGGGCACATGCCTAGGTTGTGGGTTCAATCCCCCTTTCGGGCACATATGGTAGGCAATTGATCGATGTTTCTCTCACATCGATATTTCTCTTTCTTCCCGTCCTCCCTCTCTAAAATCAATAAATGATTGGGTGAAGATTAAAATAAAATAAAAATGTTACCAATTTCTGAATATTAATTTTGTATCCTGCTACTTTGCTGCATTCATTTATTAGATCTAGTAGTTTTTTGGTGGAATCTTTAAGGTTTTCTATGTACACTATCATGTCATCTGCAAATAATGACAGTTTTACTTCCTCCTTTCCAATTTGGATGTCTTCTTGTCTGATCGTTGTGCCTAGGACTTCCAATACTATGTTGAATAAGAGTGGTAAAAGCAGACATCCCTGTCTTGTTCCCAATATTAAGGGAAATGCTTTTAGATTTTGCCCACTGAGTATGATGGCTCTAGGTTTTTCATATATGACTTTTACTATGTTGAAGTATGGTTCCTCTTTTGTCCCTTTGCTGAGGATTTTTATCATAAATGGGTGCTGGTTTTTTGTTTTGGTTGTAATTTGTATTGACATGTAATGATATTGAATACTTCTTTATGTGCTTATTGGCTCTTTAGATATTTTTAATGAGGGCATCTGTTGAAGCATTTACCCATTTTTTTTTAATTTGAAGGTTTTCTTTCTAGTTACTTGTCCTTTATTGTATGTGTGTCTAGTTACATATATACTAGTATACATGCCATATATTATATATATGTTATATGTATATTATATATACGTATATTGCAGGAAACTTTTTGTAGTCTCTGGCTTGTGTCTTCACTCTTTTCATATTTGTTAGCTATAAAGGGAATCTGTTGGTTTGATTACTGGAAAGTCCTTGGGTATAACTGGTTTCAGGCATGGCTAGATCCTGGGGCTAAAAAAATTATCTGGATGAATTTTGGTTCAGTATCTTGCTGTACATCTTCCTGTATTCACTATTTTTCTTGTCATGCTATCTCTCTTCATAGTGGGCCCCAGAAGATTCAAGCTGCTTTCTTTCCAGGTTGGATTCTCAGGGAGAAGAGAGTGATAGTCATGTGGGACAATTTCAATACGATTATTACAATTGAAACTTACTGGCTCACTTGCCTACTGTTATCCAATGGAATGTAAAACTCCAATTTGTTTAGACTGCCTCCTACACTCATCCAGAAGCCAGAGTAGAGTCTATACTTGCCTTCTCTAGTCATCATTTGTTCCTATATTAATTTTAGGACTTCCTTATCAATTTTACAAATAAAACTGGGACCATGCTTGGAATTGAATTGATTTTATAGAATAACCTGAATGATTTTATGGAATAACCTGAATGAAATCAACAGCTTTATAATATTAAGTCTTACAAATGATAAATGTAATATAATTGTCCATTTACCTGGGTCATCTTTAAATTCTTTTAACTGTGTTTTATAGTTTTAATTGGAGAGGTATTGAATACATTTATTTAATTTATTTCTAGGTATGTAGTATGTTTTGCTTTGTAAATATTTTTATTTATTTTCTTTTTTGATTTTTCAGGCTAGCACATAGAATTGCAATTTCTTTTTGTACATTGATCTTTTATCCTGTGACATTTATAAATTTAATTATTTATTCAATTATTTATGGCTCATTTTAGATTTTCTGTGTATACAATCCTGTCAATAACAATAAAAAATTCTAAACTTTATCTTTTATTTTTCTTACCTCATTGCTTTACAGTGATGAATAGATATGATGTAGACAAACATCTTTGCCTTGTTTCTGATCTTAGGGGACAGTGTTCCATATTTCACCATTAGGCATAATAACAGCTCTTGAATTTTTCATAATTAATGGCATCTTTTAGGCAAGCACTATCTTTTCAACCATCCATATCATATGGGCTCTCTATGTTATGGAAGGAGTGTTAAAAGGAAGGAGAAAATCCAGTCAATAAAATACGAGAGACCAAGATTGCTTGTATCTTTGAGTGAAAACATAGAGTACATTGTTATTATTATATACGTATTGATTGATAGTTTGATATGACCAAAATAGCTATGGTTTATTGAGTGATTACTATGTCAGACACTATTTGAAGCACTTTATAGCTATAATGGATTACTCTTCACAAAAAAACATTGAGATAGATGCTGTCATGATCTATATTTTACAGATGAAGAAAAAGAGGCAGAGAAACAGCTTGCCCAAGGTCTCATAGCTTGTGAGTAGCTAAATCTGCGTGCCTTCAGAATTCACATTTTACCCACTACATATTATTATTAAAAAGAGTAATTTGTGGAAATAGTATCTGTTGCACAGCAATAAATGCTGACATTCTTTAGCTTCAATATTAACTCAAAGTACAACTTCTGAACAGTAATTTGTAATAGTTAACATTTAAAAAAATTTACCATGTGCCACATACTCATGGATCCTCTTAGTTATATACTTTTTTTTAACACAAAAACTTAAACTTTAGCCCTGGCTGGTGTAGCTCAGTTGATTGGAGCGTCATCAAACACTGAAAGGTCACGGGTTTGATTCCCCATCATGGCACATGCCTGGGTTGTGGGTTCAGTCCCCAATTGGGGTGTATGTGAGAGGCAACCAATCGATGTTTCTCTTTCTCTCCCTTTCTCCAAAATCAATAAGTATATCCTTGGGTAAGGATTTTAAAAAAATTAATTGCAAAATTTAATTTTACAAATTGACTACTTCTGATTTCCAGATGAATGTCCTCCTTCAGTAATCCTCTCATTTTGTTCTCCCCCCCCGCTTGTTTTGATTTTTTATTGTGGCAAAAAATGAAACAAAACTCACCCTCCCCCAAACGTTCAAGTGTACAGTACAGTGTCAATCATGTACACATTGTTGTGCAACAGATCCCCAGACTTCCTCATCCCCATCCTTCGTGACTGAAACTATACCCAACCAACAACAACTCCCCACCACCCCTTCCTCTCAGCCTCTGGTAACCATCATTCTACTTTCTGTTTCTATGAGTTTAACTACTTTAGATGCCTCATGTAAGTGGAATCATACATTATTTGTCTTTTTTTGTGACTTATTTTACTTAGCATAATTTTATGAAGATTCAATGCATGTATATGACATTTCCTGTTTTAAGGCTCAATAATATTCCATTCCTGTATGCACCACATTTTTTTTTATCCATTCATCTGTGAATGGATACTTAGGTTGCTTCCACCTTTTGGCTATTGTGAATAATGCTGCAATAAATATGAGTGTGCAAATATCTCTTCTCTGAGCCTCAGATTTTTAATAGCAAATTTGGATGATCTTCACTTACCTTCCAAATAGGACTGCCAGATTTAGCAGGAAAAAAACAACAAAACATTCTCAAATTGGAATTTCAGAAAACAATGCATTTGGGACATACTTGTACCAAACAATTCTTCGTTGTTTATCGGAAATTCAGTTTTCAATGGGCATCCTGTCTTTTATCTGGCAACTCTACTTCTAAGGTCACTATGGAGATTAGACATAATGTGATAAAATCTATCAGTCATATGGCAAGTTTACATCAAATGTGGTATCTGTTTTCATAACTTCTATATGTTTCCATTTAAAATAAGAATCCCAGGAATTCAAAATTAATTTGATATTGCTATCTTTACGATCCTGGACAAGTTCAAGCCTTTCACCTAACTTCTAAGTTTATTACAAAGTATGATTTTTGGGTTAAGGCTAGGGTGCCACCTTGTTTTCATAAATAAAATTGTATTGGAACACAGCTTTTCTCATTCATGTATGTGTTGTTGATGGCTACTTTTGTGCTATGATGACAGAGTTGAGTAGTTATAACAAGGACCATATGGCCTACAAAGCCTAAAATATTTACTACCTGCTTCTTTACAGGAAAATTTGCTGACCCTTTCTTGATGTTATTGGGATAATTGTTCACTTTATGGGGTTATGCTGAGGAGAAAACAAAATGTATGTAAACTGCTTAGGACAGTGGCACATAGTAAAGCATCAATAAGTGGAAGTTGTGGTTATCATATTAAGAGGCCAAAGGAAAAAAAATACACAAAATTTCTAGAGATGTCAAAATGACATTTGGTAAATTATAACCCATTCCAGATCAAAAATAGTAACAGAACAAGAATGTAAAGAACAAAATATGTACATTAAACTAGATCTAGTATGAGGTTTAATGCAGGAAACTTGGAATCATGTTCATCATAGTGAATAAAGTTACAAGTTCATTCTATCACTATTATATTTCTAGAAGAGGTAACCTCTGCATTAGGACAGAAACATAAAAAAGGAAAGGGACCAAAATAATGAGTAATTTCAGATAATATGATTGTACTCATGAAAAATAACTAGAACCACTCAAAATAAAGAAGAGTTCTAGAAAAAATGATTAAAAAGCATGAGGATAGTTTAAAGGAACTTTGGGAAAACGCATCATGGGGGTACAAGAGGTAGAAGAAACTGATTAGGATAGAGATATGTGTGAAGAAATAATGACAGGAAACTTCCCTACCTTGGTGAAGGAAAAAGTCACACAAATTCAGGAAGCACAGAGGGTCCCAATCAAGATAAACCTATAATTAAAATGGTAAAGGTTAAAGACAAAGAGAATCTTAAAGGCAGCAAAGGAGAGATAGTAACATATAAGGGAGTTCCCATTAGGCTGTCAACTGATTTCTCAACATAAATGCCCTAGGCCAGAGGGAATGGCATGAAGTATTCAATGAAAAGCAAGGATCTTAAACCAAGACTACTCTATCCAGCAAAGCTATCATTTAAAATTGAAGGTGAAATAAAGAGCTTTCTAGACTGAAGGGGGCTAAAGGAGTTTATTGCCACCGAACAAGTATTGCAATAATTGCTAAAGGGACTGCTGTAAGAAAAAGAAGAAATAGAGAGAAAGGAACATAGGCATAAAGACTAAAAATGGAATAATTAAGTACTTATCAATTAAACCTAAAGTGTAAATGGATTAAATGCTCCAATCAAAAGACACAGTAACTGAATGGATAAGAAAACATGACCTGAGCAAAATGGACAAATTCCTAGACACATACAATTTTTCAAAACCCAACCAGGAAGAATCAGAAAATCTGAATAGGCCTATAACAACTAATGAAATTGAAACAGTTATAAAAAACACACCCCTGCACTGGATGACTTCATAGGCAAATTATAAACATTCAAAGAAGAACTAATACCTATCCTTTTGAAACTATTGCAAAAAATTCAAGAGGAAGGAAGACTTCCAAGCTGTTTTTACGAGGCCAGCATTATCCTAATTGCAAATCGACATAAAGCCACTACACAGAAAGAAAACTATAGGTTAATATCCCTGATGAACATAGTTGTTAAATCCTCAACAAAATATTAGGAACTAGGATTCAGTAATACCTTAAAAAGATAATACACCATGATCAAGTGGGATTTATTACAGGGATGCAAGGTTGGTAAAATATTTGCAAATAAATAAATAAATGTGACACATCATTTAAATAAAATGAAGGATAAAAACACAAGACTTTATGAATACATGCAGAAAAAGCATTTGACAAAATCCAAAACCCACTTAGGATAAAAACTCTCAGCAAAGTGGGAATACAGGGACCATACCTCAACATAATAAAGACCACATAAGAAAAACCTAGAAGCAACATCATACTCAATGGGCAAAAACGAAAAGTACTTCACTTAAGATCAGGAACAAGACAGGGCTGAGCGCTTTCACCACTCTTTTTTAACATAGTACTGGTAGTACTAGCCACAGCAATCACACAAGAAGAAAAAATAAAAGGAAGAAGTAAAATTGTCATTATTCGTAGATGACATGATACTGTACATAGAAAACACTAAGGACTCCACCAAGAACTACTGTATTAGATTTAAGAAATGAATTTGGCAAAGTATAAGGATACAATACTAATATCTAGAAATCAATGACATTTTTATACACAATAATAAACTGTCAGAAACTAGAAAGAAAAATCCCATTTATCATTGCAACAACAAAAAAATAAGGTACCAAGAAATAAACTCAACCAAGGTGGTAAAAGACCTGTACTCAGAAAAATAGAAATAGAGGAAGATACAAACAAGTGGAAACATATACTGTATTCATAGATTGGAAGAATTAACATTATTAAAATGTCCATACTACCCAAAGCAATCGATAGATTCAATACCTAGTAAAATACCGATGGTATATTTCATGGATCTAGAACAAATATTCCAAAAATGTATATGGAACCAAAATACCCCAAATAGCTGCAGGAATCTTGAGAAGAAGAACAAAGTTGGAGTGATCACAATACCAGCTATCAAACTATATTACAAAGCCATTGTAATCAAAATAGCCTTGTACTGGTATAAGAACAAACATGTAGATTAATGGAACAGAACAGAGAGCCCAGAAATCAACCCACATCTCTATGGTTAATTTATATTTGACAAAGGAGGCAAGAGCGTACAACAGAGTAAAGACTTGTCTCTTCAATGAAAGGTATTGGGAAATTGGACTGGTACATGCAAAATAAATAAATAAATAAATAAATAAAACGAGACCACCAGCTTAAACCATACATAAGAATAAACCCAAAATATATAAAAGACTTAAATGTAAGTCATAAATCCATAAAAATCCTAGAGGAAAACAGGCAGTAAAATCTCAGGCATCTCACAGAGTAGTATTTTCTCGTATACATCTCCTAGGCCAAGAAAAGCAAAGGAAAAAAATAAACAAATGGGACTACATCAAACTAAAAAGCTTCTGCACAGCAGAAAGAAAACACCAGCAAATTAAAAGCGAACCCACTATATGGGAGAACATATTCACCAATGATACATCTGATAAGGGGTTCATTTTCAAAATATATAAAGAACTTACATAACTCAACACCAAGAATACAAATGGGGGCTGGAGCAGGGTGTAGGGGGTCAACTAGAGAAGGGACATCTGTAATACTTTTAACAATACAGATAAATTAAAAAAAATGGAGACCTGAAGAGACACTTCTCCAAAGAGGACATACAATGGCCAAAGGGCATGAAAAAATGCTTAAAGTCACTAATCCTCAGAGATATGCAAATTAAAACTGCAAGGAAGAATCACCTCACACCTTCCAGAATGGCTACCATCAATAAGTCAATAAACAAAAGTGATGATGAAGATGTGGAGGAAAGGGAACCCTGGTACACTGCTGGTGGGACTGCAGACTGGTACAACCACTGTGGAAAACAGTATGGCGTTTCTTCAAAAAATTAAAAATGAAACTGCTGTTTGATCCAGCAATCCCACTGCTGGGAATATATCCTAAGGTTTCTGAAACACCAATCAGAAAGAATATATGCACCCTTCTGTTCATAGTGGCATTATTTACAATAGCTAAGATCTGGAAACAGCCCAAATGCCCATCAGTAGATGAGCGGATAAAAAAGCTGTGGTACATTTACACAAAGGAGTAATATGTGGCTGTATAAAAGAAGGAGCTCTCACTCTTGCAACAGCATGGATCGACCTGGAGATTATTATGCTAAGTGAAATAAGCCAGTCTCCCCCCACACCCCCCGTAAAAAAAGACAAATGTCACATGACCTCACTTATATGTATAATCTAATTAACCAAATAAACTGATGAACAAAATAGGACTAGAGGCATGGATACATGGAATAGAATGACAGATGTCAGAGGGGAGGCTGGGGAACTGGACTAGATTAACCAAAGAACATATATGTGTATAAGCATAGCCTGTGAACACAGACAAAAATGTGGTGAAGGCCTGGGGTAGGATGGGGCTGGTTGGAGGAAGGCAAAGTGGTGGAAAATGGGGGACATCTGTGATACTGTCAACAATAAAACAAAAAGAAGAGTGCTAGATAATGGAAAGATACAATTTTTTTTAAAAATATATTTTATTGATTTTTCACAGAGAGGAAGGGAGAGAGATAAAGAGCTAGAAACATCGATGAGAGAGAAACATCGACCAGCTGCCTCCTGCACATCTCCCACTGGGGATGTGCCCACAACCCAGGTACATGCCCTTGACCGGAATCGAACCCGGGACCTTTCAGTCCGCAGGCCGATGCTCTATCCACTGAGCCAAACCGGTTTTGGCAGGAAAGATACAATTGAATTGTGTTCTAATATGCCAATATAAATCAATTAACAATAAATGAAACCAATGATGTTACTTAAATTAGCAACAAAAAAATTACCAAGGAATGAACTCCATAAGAAATGAGAACTCCTATTAAGAAAAGCATGAAGCTCTTCTTGCAAACATAAAAATGTTCAAATATGGAAATATTTTTATATTCTAGCATAGAAAATGCATTTCAGACAATCAAAATTGCAAGTGAGATTTAAAAAAAATTTTAATTGATTTTTAAAGAGGAAGGAAGAGAGAGGAGGCTAGGAAAACATTGTTGTGAGAGCCAAACATCAATACATAAACTGCCTCTTGCATGCCCCCTATTGGGGACTGAGCCCACAATCCAGGTATGTGCCCTTGACCTGGGATCAAACCAGCAACCTTTCAGTGCATGGCAAGACATACAACCAAGTGAGCCACACCCGCTAGGGCAGCAAGTGAGTTTTTAAGTGGAAATAATAAATCTAAGGAGAGTCTTCCTTTTGGATGGGTGACTAGAGGCAGGCAAGTGAACTTCCCCCTAGGATGGGATAGTCTCAGAAGTAATTGAGCTGGACCAAGGACACTGACTTTTTCCTCCCGTGGTTCTCTAAGATTGTGAAGTCTGCAGGGAATAGAGCTCGTGGACCAATTTGGTTAATTAAGAAGACTGTGCATTGAGTGCTCAAAGGCATACTACCATAAATAATTAGTCTGTGTCTCCAGCCTTTCAGGTTTCCAGTCCCTGTCCCGCTGGCTTCACACCTGTGCCTCTTCCTTTCAGAACAGTAATCTCCATGAGGAGGTCTGGCCCGAGTCTGTCTTTCTGCCAGTCCTGGGGACAGAGCCTCAGCCATCATTGCTCACCAGGCAGAAGAGGACTGGCCCTCCTTGGTCATGCACCAGCAGAATGGCAGCCCAGCCCAGTGAGTGCCATGGGAGACAGTGGAGGGAGGAGGGCCTGGGGAGCACTGTTTGCTTATGGTCAGGACAAGCAGGACATTTGGGGTAGACAGGTGGTAGGGCACCAAAATGCAGTTTCTATTCCAAGCACTATGAAGTTTATGTTCTTGGTTCTGGTGGGAGTCCAAGAACTTTCATTCAGAGTTCTGCTTTCCTCTTACAATAGTTTTAATTCCCAAAGAAATTACCCCCGTAATGGCTGGAAACAGGCCTCTCTAAACTGTCCCCTAAGCCCTAGCCGGTATGGCTCAGTGGCTAGAGCGTTGGCCTGCAGACTGAAGGGTCCTGGGTTTGATTCCAGTCAAGGGCATGTACCTTGGTTGCAGATTCCTTGGCCCTGATTGGGGTGTGTGCAGGAGGCAACCAATCAATGTGTCTCTCTCACATCGATGTGTCTCTCTGTCTCCCTTCCCTTTCATCTCTCTAAAAAAGTCCCCTAAGTACTCCAAAATCATGAGGTGTTGATGATGATGAGGAGGAGGATGAAGACAGTAAGCCAGATAATGGTCACTGAGGATTTTCTGAGAGCCAGGCTCTGAGCTGAGTGTTGTACAGCTTGTTCCATTTCATCTGCATAATCACTCCCCAACAAAGAGGAATGCACATTATCATCATTTTACAAATGAACAAAGGAGCACAGCATTTAAATATAACTTGTACTAGGTTATGTGGTAAAATAGGAGTGAATTTAGGTTTGAATCCAGGCATCCAGATTGTAGACACAGAACACATAATCAGTATTCTCTCCTCCAAACCAGCCTTTCATTTAACTTGTCAGGTCACTCCAGGCAGAGACCCCCCCGTTCACTGTTCTCTTTCCTTTGGGGGTTCCTAGTGGACCCCAGCAGAGAGTAATGGATGCCCCTTGCTGCACTGATGAAAAGGAGGATAGCTGAGCTCAAAGTGGGGATCATAGAAAAATTAGCAGATTATAATTTAGGGCAGATCTTGCTCCTACCCCCACTCCTAAACTGTCTTCTTCCTCCTTCATTTCTGTACCTTAGCCCTCTCAATCTCCAGAAGAGACATAAATTGAGGGTCTTGAGTTCTATTATTAGGAAACTAAAACTAGTTAAAAGATGTATCTTAGCTGTACTTTTGGTAAAGACCCCTGAACTTCTGTGTTCATCTTTCTGAAGTGTCAGGAAACAGAGTGAAGAAATTTATCACATGGGCAATTGGAGACTGGCAATTTAGTTTAATTTTGTCTGCTCTGTTTATTATCTTGTGCACTATGGGGCAAGTTCTGGGTATCTCTGAACCTCAACATTGTCATCTGAGTTGATCCCTATTTGTCACAACTGCACTGCTTCAAGGATTAAACAATATATTGAAAGAACATATAAAATTATGTATGTGATGAATGTATAGAGAAAGGAAAAATACATTTAAAATATCATTATAAATATCAACAGGCTAGCTTTATGCACTTTGATTAAAATATCCTGTGATTTGAAGGTATGAACTTACCTGGATCTCTGAAGGACATTTTTAAAGAATATTTTTATTGATTTTAGAGAGGAAAGAAGAGGGAGAGAGAGTTAGAAACATCAATGATGAGAGAGAATCATTTATTAGCTGCCTTCTGCACACCCCCTGCTGGGGATCGATACCACAACCTTGGCATGTGCCCTTGACTGGAATTGAACCTGGGATCCTTCAGTCCACAGGCTGATGCTCTATTTACTGAGCCAAACCAGGTAGGGCTCTGACAGGACATTTTATTTACTTCTTGTACAAATAGATACTGATTGAATGAAGGGAAGTGACTGAATCTCATTCATTTGTGATTCCTCAGAGCCTATCTTGTCTTTGGCACAGAGTAGCCAACAAAAACAAAAAGATCCCTGTTAAACATTAACTAGAACCTTAGTTTACAGCAGCACAGAGTAGGCAAAAAGGCTTCCACCCACTGGGTGCTGTTCTGCCTGTCCTTTCATTCTGTTCAGCAATATTCCATAGGACTAGAGACACGATGCAATAGGGACTATGTATATCTATGACATGAACTTCCTATGAGCCTAATATTTTCCTTTTATAAGACATACATCATTCAATTGCCAAAAAATTCTGGAGATTTTAAATACTGAACAATTTTAAAGGACGGGAAAGGGGAGGATCAATCTTACTTCGTGGACTGAGACACTTTTAGGATTTCACATTTAGCATACCGTGTTCAGGTTCCCTGGGATAAAAAAGGCTTTGGCCTCTCTGCCATGTAATGAAAAAGAAGTCATTAAATATTTCTTGAGATTAAATTTATCAATAACCTGCTTCTGCGAGAATAATTGAATTCTGATTAAAATGCAATAGCTGAATATATTAATTGCCAAACTTCTGGGGGTATTAGTCTCTCCATTCGTAGGTAAAAAATGCCATCAGAGAGAGGTTGAGATATCTGCACACACTCTAACTTTACTGTGTGAGAGATGTGGGACTCCAACTTTCACCTCCTGACTCCTGTCCCAGGACTCTCCCATCTACTAGACCTGAACAAATATATTTTTTCTCATGTTTGTTCTGTCTAAGACAGTGGTTCTCTACCTTCCTAATGCCGCGATCCTTTTATACAGTTCCTCATGTTGTGGTGACCCCCAACCATAAAATTATTTTCGTTGCTACTGCATAACTGTAATTTTGCTACTGTTATGAATCATAATGTAAATATCTGATATGAAGGATGTATTTTCATTGTTACAAATTGAACATAATTAAAGCATAGTGATTAATCACAAAAACAATATGTAATTATATATGTGTTTTCCGACGGTCTTAGGCGACCCTGTGAAAGGGTCGTTCGACCCCCAAACTGGCCGTGATCCACAGGTTGAGAACCGCTGGTCTAAGATGAGGAAACAGAGGCAAAATAATAGATTTCTCTTATTGGGACTCAGTGAGGTCATCTATGAATCAGGGGATGGACAAAGTGATTCATAGGGGTCCTTCTGGAATATATATTGTGGTCTATAGGATTTTTTATAAATAGTAATGTATTTTCCATCTCACTTAGGAAGTCTAAGATATGCAAGCATTATTTCCTCTACAAGTTGAGAATTTCATGGGATCTATCATGAGATGACTATTACTAGACAGACTTTGGGGACATCCTGGATCTATATCTCGACAATAAGAGCAGGTAATTGATTGTATTTGATTTTTTTTTATTGGAGAAAAATTTAGGCAACTAATACTAAAATTCAATGTGCACTGATATTTACAAAGCAGACAATTATACTTCATACATATCTATCTTATAGACATTCTCGCTTGTGTGATTTGGACAGGTAAAACAATTTGCATAGAATTGTCATTATAATGAACTAAAAATAAAATGAAGTCTATTCCTCTGGCAATAATATTCATTAGCTTAAAGGTTTAAACTAGATGCATGTACTTCACAGAAAGATTTAAAATATGAAGTTTTTTTTAAAACAGGAAGTTTTAATGAGAACATTTCAGGGATGACATGTGTAGTATGATACTTTACAACTAAATTTTCAGGAAGACTAAGAGTACAAAATCAATCCTGATGCCATGGAAACATTGGCAAGAAAATATACTCACCAAATTCACTGACAATGGTTGACTTTGTGGGACAGTTATGCAGGGGAATGGGACAGAAACAAAACTGAAATGTTATTGGTAATATTTCAAATCTCTATAAAATATAAGTTCTGAAGCAAATATTACTGAATGGTCACTTTTTAAATATGGTGAGTGGGTACAATAATAATAGATAACATGAATGAAACATTTGTTAAGTGCCTGGTAATATTCTAATGCAACGGTTCTCTATTTTGGCTGTACATTAGAATCACCATCAGACTCACACATAGAAATTCTTATTTAACTGATTCTAGGCTGTAGCTAGGGCATCAGTATATTTTAAAAGATCCACAGGTAATTATAGTGGCCAATCAGAAGTGAGAGTCATTGGTCTATATTAATTTAATTTAATTTAATTTCTTGCAACAAACCTATAAAATAGGTTCCATTTTTATTCCCATTTTATAAATGTAGAAACTATCCAGGCTTTTGTCATATTATTTTATGTGCTTCCTTATTTGCATTTTTCTCAAATTAAATCATATTGCTACCTGCCAGCAGAAAGGGGGTTTCAAGTTGTCTTCAGGGAGCTGGTTTAAAGAGAACTGTAATTCTTGTTAGTAGGAAGGATTGACATAAACAATTTTCAACTAGACTTAAAAAGACTGAGTTTTAGACATAGCTTTGGGACTTCTCTTGAGTGTGAAACCCCAACTGTAAATAAGATGGTTGATTTGATGAGAAAAGAATGCTTCAAAAATTTTAAAATTCGAAGCATGTTTGAACACTTTAACCTAGGCACTACATATGAAGATAAGCAAAGCAAAGAGCAGTTTCAAACACAAAGACTCCCTGAGATTATATAGTGTGATATAAATAACCTGCCTGAAAAGCCTAGGGGTAGAATTAATATTTGAAAATACTTTTTTGCATCTTTTAAAAATATTTATTTATTAAATTGATTGGGGTGACATTGGTCAACATGAACACATAGGTTTCAGGTGTGGGTTTCTATGCTATAAGATCTGTATATTGCATTGTGTCCCTGCCACCCAAAGTAAAACCTCCTGTCACCACATATTACAACTCCCTTCTTCCCCCACCCCCTTCTCTCTGGCAATCACCATACTGCTGTTTGTGTTCACAAGTTTCATTTTTATATCTTACATATGAGTGAAATCATATAGATCTTAGCTTTTTCTGACTTATTTCACTTAGCATGATGTTCTCAAGGTCCTTCCATGTTGTTGCAAATGGCATTCTTTCATTCTTTCTTATGGCTGAGTAGTGTTGTATTGTGTATATGTACCACATCTTCTTTATCTAGTCCTCTATCATGGACACTGGTTGTTTCCATGTTTTGGCCACTGTGAATAATGCTGCAAGGAAGATAGAGGTGCATATATCTTTGCAAATACATGATTTTGAGTTTTTAGTTATATACTCAGGAGAGGGATTGCTGGTCATATGGTAGCTCTATTCGTAATTTTTTGAGGACTGGCCATACTGGATTCCATAGTGGATGTATCAGTATATATATGGACAGATAATTTTAAAAAATATTTTATTGATTTTTTACAGAGAGGAAGGGAGAGGAATAGAGAGTCAGAAACATCGATGAGAGGGAAGCATCAATCAGCTGCCTCCTGCACCCCCCCTACTGGAGATGTGCCTGCAACCAAGGTACATGCCCTTGACCGGAATCGAACCTGGGACTCTTCAGTCCCCAGGCTGACGCTCTATCCAGTGAGCCAAACTGGCCAGGGCTGGACAGATAATTTTTGACAAAGGAGCTGGAAACACATGATGCAATAAAGATAGTTTCTTCAATAAATATTGCTGGGAAAACTGAAAAGCCACACGAAAATGAATGAAACTGGATTACAGTTTGTCCCCATGTACATAAAGGAATTTAAAATGGATCAAAGACCTAAATATAAGACCCAAAACTATAATCACATAGAAGATAATATAGATACCAAACCTATGGGCCTTGGCCATAGAGGACATTTTATAAACTTGACCCCAAAGGCAGGGAAGTAAAGGCAAAAATAAATGAATGGGACTATATCAAACTAAAAAGCTCCTGAACAGCAAAAGAAACTGACAACAAAACAAATAGCCAGCCAGATGGGAGATGATATTTGCAAAAAGTAGCTCCAACAAAGGTTTAATTTCCAAAATGTATAAAAAATTCATAAAGCTCAACACCAAACAAACAACCCAATCGAAATGTGGGCAGAGGGCCTGAAAATTCACCTCTCCCAAGAGCCAGTTGATATATGAAAAGATGTTCAACCCCACTAGCAGTTAGGGAAATAGAAATTAAAACTACAATGAGATACCACCTTATACCTGCTAGAGTGCCCATTGTCAGCAGGACAAGCAATCACAAGTGTTGGAGAGGTTGTGGAATAAAGGGAACCCTCATTCACTGCTGGTGGGAATGTAGACTGGTACAATGACTATGAAAAGACTTTTAAAAGAAAACACAGCTCTAGCCGGTTTGGCTCAGTGGATAGAGCATGAGCCTGTGGACTAAAGGGTCCCAGGTTAGATTCTGACCAAGGGCACATGCCTGGGTTGCGGGCTCAATCCCCCCAACCCCCAGTATGGGGCATGCAGGAGGCAGCCAATCAATGATTCTCATCATTGATGTTTCTATCTCTCTCTCTCTTCCTCTCTGCAGTCAATAAAAAATATAAAGAAAAAATAATATTTGAGTGAGCACTTATTTACATTGAGATGGATGTTGGGGAAAACCAAATGATAATAAAAATCCAGGATGATAACTGTCATATAAAACTTCTAACTGATTAATTACATTTGTCTTTTATTTAGAATACCAGTAATGACGTAAACATGTATAAATATTCAAAATTAAAGACTTTTTTGGATAGTATTTGGGTAGATTAAAGTATATTTGCTTCCCAGTGTCTTTGAACTAGAGTGATTTAAATAAAATTTTATTAATGATTTTAGAGAGAGAAGAACGGAGAGAGCAAAACATCAATTTGTTGTTCCACTTATTTATGCATTCATTGGTTGACTCTTGTATGTGTCCTGACTAGGGATTGAACCTACAACCTTGGTGTATCAGGACGACTTTCTAACCAACTGAGCTACCTCCCAGGGCTGGAGTGATTTCTTTTAAGGGAGAAAGATATTTCTTCTTCCATATATTTCCTTCAGGAGGAAGCTAATATTTACTATGTTCATGACTTTATTAACTGTATTAACTTTAGTGTTTCTAAAGTAGGTATATATAGAAACAGGTAAATACCCAAGAAATCAGTGAGGAAAAATTCCTCTGAGGTACTGAGTTTGCCACCACTCATTAAGTATAAATGCATCATTTTGATTTGACTGAATCCAAAATATAGACTCAGCACTGGTTGCCTGTGTAGTTGTTTCATTACTCTAAGCATCTTTCGTTTTGTAGGAGATGTCTCAGCCCCATGGAACTAAAGAATCTAACACGTGTCTCAGAATTCTTCCTCCTGGGTCTCTCAGATGAGCTGGAACAGCAGCCTCTGCTCTTGGGGCTCTTCCTGTCCATGTACCTGGTTGCCGTGTTGGGGAACATGCTCATCATCCTGACTGTCAGCTCTGACTCCCACCTCCACACCCCCATGTACTTCTTCCTCTGCAACCTGTCCTTGGCTGACATCGGTTTCATTTCTACCACTGTTCCAAAGATGGCTGTGGGCATCCTGACTCACAGCAGAGTCATCTCCTATGGGGGCTGCCTGATACAATTGTCTTTTTTTATCCTTTTTGGATGTATGGATGACCTGCTTTTGACTGTGATGGCCTATGACCGGTTTGTGGCCATCTGTCACCCTCTGCACTACTCAGCCATCATGAACCCACGCCTCTGCTGCTTCTTAGTTTTGGTGTCATTTTTCAGCAGCCTTTTGGACTCCCAGCTGCACAATTTGATGGTATTACAGTTTACCTGCTTCAAGGATGTAAACATTTCTAATTTCTTCTGTCATCCTTCTCAACTCCTTCATCTTGCCTGCTCTGACACCATCACCAATAACATAGTCATGTATTTTGTTGGCTCCATCTTTGGTGGTGTTCCACTCGCAGGGATCGTTTGCTCTTACTGTAAAATTGTTTCCTCCATTCTGAGAGTTCCATCGATAGGTGGGAAGTATAAAGCCTTCTCCACCTGTGGTTCTCACCTGTTAATTGTTTGCTTATTTTATGGAACAGCTATTGGAGATTACTTTGGTTCAGCACTGTTGCCTTCCCCCAGGAAGGACGTGGTGGCCTCATTCATGTACAGTGTAGTTACCCCCATGCTGAACCCTTTCATTTACAGTATGAGGAACAGGGACATTAAGAGAGCCCTATGGCGGCTCTACAGCAGAACAATCTAATGTGAATATCTCTGCAATCTCTTTTGGAGTATGATTGGTAAAACCAACAAAACCAAACAGGTAGACCAGTGAATACACTTTCCTTGGTCACATTCTTTTTAGTCTCATAGTTTTCATTCCTCTCCGTGCCTCACATATGAACTTTACATCTTTCGATTTGTCTTTAATTGAATTGGCAGAGTATCCTGGGATCCTTTGTACATAATAATAAATGAATGAGAGGTTCTCCTCATTGATTCTGATATCCGGGTGAAATGCCCAATTTTCTTAGTTTATACTTTACTTCTTTCCCCATAGTTTTAGAGTATTTTCCATACAAAATTTGCATCTGTCAAATATATTTACTGAGGTAATTTCTGATGATGAAGTTCCCTGGTTTTCAGTTGTGGGTTTATTGGAATCCCCTTGGCGATATATGAACACTGGTGACCGGGTCTGTTGAAGGAGTTCGTCAAAAAGATGCAACTGCCAGTGGACCCAAGAGCTGGATTGTAGAATCAGAGACTCTTAACCCTCTCCCTTGTCCTTGGATTGTTCATATCACTTGCCTACCCTGAGCTAGAAGCTAGCCTTAGGAGACTATCTGGATGTATACAGATATCACTTGCCTACCCTGAGCTAGAAGCTAGCCTTAGGAGACTATCTGGATGTATGCAGTTGGATTGTCAAACCTCAGAGGGAAGGCAGGGTAGAGTGAATGGGGGTGGTGCCGAAAGAGGGGGAAGAGATCCACCAGTGAACTCATATGCATATATGCATAACCCATAGACACAGACAATAGGGTGGTGAAGCCTTGGGAGGCGCGGGAGTGTGCAATGAGGGAAAAAAGGGACATATGCAATACTTTCAACAATAAAGATTTATTTTTTAAAAAGGCCTTTACTGTGTATAAATGTTTAAATTTTTTAAAATGTCTTTATTGATTAATTTATTACATTTGTGTCCTTATCCCCCCATTACCTCTTCAACACCCCCACTCAAGCCGTCACCCCCCTGTTGTCTGTGTCCATTGGTTAGGCTTATATGCATGCATACAAGTCCTTTGGTTGATCTATCCCCTATACCTCCACCCTCCCCTACCTTTCCTTTGAAGTTTGATGGCCTGATCAATGCTTCTCTGTCTCTGGATCTGGTTTTGTTCATCAGTTTATATTGTCCATTATATTCAATAAACGAGTGAGATCATGTGATATTTATCTTTCTCTGACTGGCTTATTTAACTTAGCATAATGCTCTCCAGTTCCATCCTTGCTGTTGCAAATGGTAAGAAAAAATTTGGTGCATTCCTAGAAACGTACAATCTTCCAAATGGAATCAGGAAAAGAAATCTGAATAGACAGATTACAACTAATGAAATTGAAGCAGTAACAAAAAAACTCCCAACAAACAAAAATGTCTCAATAAATTTAAGAAGTTTGATATCATATCAAGCATCTTCTCTGACCATAATGGTATAAAACTAGAAATTAATCACAAGGAAAAAAAAGAAAAACAAAGAAAGACATGGATGCTAAATAGTATGTTATTAAACTATAAATGGTTTAATGGGGAGGAAATAAAAAGATACCTGGAAACAAACTGCAAAAGTAGTCTCAAGACATAATCTGTAGCATTACAGACCTATTTTAAGAAACAAAAATCTGAAATAAACAATCTAAATGTACACTTACTGGAACTAGAAAAAGAAGAAAAAGCAAAGCCCAAAGTGAGTAAAAGAAAGGAAACAATATAGATTAGAGCAGAAATATATAAAATAGAGTCTAAAAAAATGCAAAAGATCAATGACACCAAGAGCTGTTTTCTTTTTGTAGAGATAAACAAGGTTGACCAACTTTTAATCAGACTTATCAAGAAATAAAGAGAGGACCCAAATAAAGAAAATCAGAAATTAAAAAGGAGCCATAACAACTTACTCCACAGAAATACAAGGTATACTAAGAAAACAGTAGGGACTACTATATCCCAACAAATAAAACAATCTGGATGACATGAACACATTCCTAGAAATGTACAATTTTCCAAAACTGAATCAGGAAAAAATCTGAATAGATAGATTGCAACTAATGAAACTGAAGCAGTAACCAAAAACTCCCAACAAAGTCCTGGACCAGATTATGTCACAGGTGAATTTTACCAACTATTAAAGAAGAACTTAAACCCATTCTTCTCAAACGATACCAAAAAATTCAAGAAAAGAGAAGACTCCCTAGCTCTTTTAGAGAGGCCAGCATTATCCTGATTCCAAATCCAGATAAAGACTGTACAACGAATGAAAATTATAGCCAATATCCCTGATGATCATAGATGTTAAATTACTCACCAAAATATTAGCAAATGGAACCCAGAGACGCATTAAAAAGATTATGCGCTCTAATTAAGTGAATTTAATCCAGGGATGCAAGGTTGGTACAACAGTTAGAAGTCAATAAAACTGGGACATCACATAAACAAAATGAAGGACAAGAACTGCATGATCATATTAATAAGTGCAGATAAAGCATTTGATATAATGCTGCACCCTTTTATGATAAAAACTCAGTAAAGTGGGAATAGAGGGAACACACCTCAGCATAATAAAGGCCATAAGAACAAAAGAAAATTTGCCTTAGCTGTGTGATTGAGTTGGTTGGAGCATTGTCCCATACACCAAAAGGTTGCAACTTTGATTCCCAGCCAGGGTACATACCTAGGGTGTGGGTTCAGTCCCTGGTCAGGGTGCGTGCTGGAGGCAACCAATTGATGTGTCTCACATCAATGTCTCTCTTACTCTTTCCTGTCCTCTCTCTCTCAAATTAATAAAAACATACCGTTGGTTAGGATTTACAAAAAAAATAAGTTTTACCTTTTATGACAGAATGGATGAACCTGGAGAGTATTTTTTTAAAAGTTATTTTCTTTTGTTTTATTATATATTTTTTAGCCTGGAGAATATTATGCTATGTGAAATAGGCCAGTCAGAGAAAGAAAACTACCATATTATTTCACTTATATGTGGAATCTAATGAACAAAATTAAGTAACAAAATGTAAATAGACTCATAGATTCAGAGGACAGACTGACAGCTGTCAGAGGGAAGGGTTTGGGGGGCTGGGTGAAAAAGGTGAAGGGTTAAGCATAAAACCCCCCTCATAGACACTGACAACAGAATGGTGATTACCAGAAGGAAAAGGGTTTGGGGTGCAGTAGATGAGGGTAAAGTGTTTCAGGATAAAAGTTGATGGAAGTAGACTTGACTTGGGGTTTTGAGAACATAATACAATATGCATATAATGTATTATAGAATATCACACTGAGCCCTAGCCGGTTTGGCTCAGTGGATAGAGCGTCAGCCTGCAGACTGATAGGCCCCAGGTTGGATTCTGGTCAAGGTCACATGCCTGGGTTGTGAGCTCAATCCCCAGAAGAGGGCGTGCAGGAGGCAGCCGACCAATAATTCTCATCATTGATGCTTCTCTCCCTCTCCCTTCCTCTCTGAATCAATAAAAATATATTTTAGAAAAGAATTGTACACTGAAACCTATATAGTTTTTGTTAATCAATGTCACCCCAATAAATTAAATTTAAAAAATAGAGAAAGAAAAGACGAGATGACTGTAGTTCTACATGCAGAACACAGACATCTGTGAAACCCCCCATAGGATTTAAGAAAATTATCTATTTGGTATATAAAAATAGAAGGTTGTCTAATGTACCAATATGCATAAATTCCACAGAAAATGTTGAACTTTGACTGTCTTTCTAAATAACAAATGAAAAACCACATCTCAACACATAAAATCCAAAACCCCAAAGCTGGACTATAGAAAAAAAGAGGAAGTTTCTCTTTAAGGCATAAATATTAAATGAGAAAATAGAAATGAGATCATATTCTTGGTATAGAAAACATAATTATCCCTCCATAGAATAGTCAATTCAATGAATGTACAGACATACAAGTCACACATTGCTACTTTTCAATTGAAAAAAATTGTTTAAATTTATAAAATTCCTGGCACTTGGAAGTGAGAAGTACAGGGGAGCTTTCTTCTGAGAAGAGGAAGGCCCCAAACCTTAAAAACTACGTTCTCTTTTCATCTTCTATTAACAACAGCAAGTCCTCAGAGAGTGGGATAACACGGACCCATTTGACCAATTATGAGCTCTGTGCATTGAGCTCCCAGAGCCATGCAGCAATAGATAACCCGCTGTGCCTCCAGCCCTTCAGGTTCCCGTCTCAGTCCAGGGGCTTCACATCTGAGTCTACTCCTCTCGCATCCACTGCATCAGGAGCCCATGACTAACTCTGCCACACTCCAGTCTTGATGGAACCTGAACCTTCATTGCTTGCCAGGCAGGACAGGGGCAGTGGATTCCCACTCCTTGGTCAGGCTCCAGCAGAGACAGAGCTGCCCAGTGAGTACTGTGGAGGCGATGGATGGAGAAGGGACTGTCAGGAGCATTTTTTTTCTCATCATTAGGACAGACAGGAGAGTTGGGACAAACAGCTGGGAGGGCACCAGTATGGAACGTTTCAGATATTTTTGTCCTTAAAAGGGTAGAATCTGAATAGCTGGAGGGAAACAACTGAGTGACATTCATTTCTGATCCCCCAGGGCCTATACTCTGCTTGGCAGAGACAACAACAGTCTCTGCTAAATACTGAAGAGACTCTTCCTTGGGTCTCAGAGACAGAGTGTGGGTGACACGGTTCCACAGCCCAGTGCTTTCTTTCCAGTAATTTCCCTCCTTTTAGCAATGACTCCTGGGGTCAGCAGAAATAAAACAGTATTTGTATGTATCTATGTCATGGATTTTCCAAGAAACCTATCCATTTCCATATAATAGTATTTACTATATATATATATATTTTTTTTCTTTTTCCAAATATGTTTCATTGATTTTTTACAGAGAGGAAGGGGGAGGGATAGAGAGTTAGAAACATCGATGAGAGAGACACAGCGATCAGCTGCCTCCTGCACACTCCCAGCTGGGGATGTGCCCGCAACCAAGGCACATGCCCTTGACCAGAATCGAACCCAGGACCCTTGAGTCCGCAGGCCAACGCTCTATCCACTGAGCCAAGCTGGTCAGGGCAACTATATATATTTTTATATTTTTATTCATTTCAGAGAGGAAGGGACAGGAAGAGTGAGATAGAAACCTCAATGATTAGAGAGAATCATTGATCAGCTGCCTCCTGCACGCCCCCTACTTGGGATAGAACCCGCAGCCTGGGCATGTACCCTTGACTGCAGGCTGAAGCTTTATACACTAGGACAAACCGGTTAGGCATTTTGTTTTTGTTTTGTTAATCCTCACCTGGGGACATTTTTCCATTGACCTTTAAGAGAGAGTGGAAGAGAGTGGGAAAGACAGAGGGAAACATTTATGTGAGAGAAACACATTGATTGGCTGCCTCCTGCAAGCACCCTGACCAGGCCTCAGGCCTGGGGAGGAGCCTTCAACCACAATACATGCCCTTGACCGGAATTGAATCTGAAACCCTTTGGTCAGCAGGCCAATGCTCTATCAACTGAGCCAAATGGGATAGGGCTACAACATTTAAATATAAAGAGAAATTGTGAGATTTTCAAAAAAGTACAAAATATTGAAAAGAGAAGTAACTGTTTTTGTGTGGACTGAGACACATTTCAGGATTTCCACTCATTCCATGAACAAATTACCTGGGTCATGATGGGCTTCTACCTTTCTCTGCCGGATAATAGAATAAAATGTCCTTCAGCCTTTCCTGGGATTGATTTTCTTCAATAAGTCCACTATTCCAATCTGATTTAAAGACAATTGGGGGTCACACATTTGCCAGAGATGGGTGTTATTCTCCCATCTAGTGGGTGACAGCTGTGGGACTCAGACACAGGCCTCCTGAGTCCCAGCCCAGGGCGCTGTCCCCTCCACTCAGCACAATGATTGTTTCTTTGCAAACAAGGGCACCACCACCAATTCCTTCTGTTGGGATTTGGTGAGTTCATCTGTGGTTTGCATGGCTCTTTAATGCATGGATGTTGTGGATCATAGGGTTTCCCAAGGATAGCAATGCATTTCTCAGCATATTTGTAAAACCGAGATATGAAAACATAATTCCCTGTACAAGATGCGCATTTTCCTGGGGCTCTATCATGAAGACTATTGCTAGTCAGACTTCAAGGAACTTTTTAATTTTATACGCTGGCAATCAGAGCATGTAGTTGATTTTGTCTGATTTTTCTATTGGGAAAGCAAGTGTCTCGGTTATTAATAGTAAAACTGCACACATATTAATTTTACAACTCAATCAATTATCTTTTTTGAATATATCTTTAGAAAATTCTCACTTGTATGGTATGGATAGGGGCATAAGAATTTTCTTAGCTCAGTCTTAATTAAAAATTGAAAAATATAATGAAGTTTACCCCACAGATAATACTGAGCATCATTCAAAGTGCTGAAATTGATGTATGTATTTCACAGGGAGACTTGAAACGCAATGCTGTGGTAAATGAGAACTCAGGGAACAATATGTGTAACATGAGAGCATTTAGATAAGTTTTCAGGAAAACCGCTTATGAGTACAAAGCTCAATGCTAACATTATAAAAATATTGAAAGGAAAATGCATTCATCAAATTCATGACAATCTGGTTTAAATAGTGTTTGCCTTTGGATAACTGAAGTGCAGAGAAAGATTAGGCAGGGATCACAAAATATCCTTAAGTTTTATCAATAATAAACATGAGTTCTATAGCACATATGATGAAATATTCATATGTTAATATGGGTAGTGGGAAAAACTATTGATAATAATTGATAACATTAATACAACATTTATTAATAGCCTGGCAATGATGCCCTACCCTAGCTACGTGTTAATATGCCCAAAGCATTTATGTGTAGAAATTCTAATTTAACTGGCTCTAGGTTATGGCCAGCCAATCATCAAGTTTTAAAAGATGGATAAGTAATTATAATGATCAACTAGCATTGATAACAAATGTTTAAGTATTTTATATTTATAATTTAATGTTATTTCTTACAGCAATCCTATTGGATCAGTTTAATTAATATACCCCTGTTACAGATGAGCGAGCTAACCAAGTGTTTGTAATAGCTACCTTTGTTCTTTTCCCATTTGATTTTCCCCAAAGTATATAACTCTTTTTGATGCAAAAATAATTTTTAATAATATAGTGAATCTAAAGTTTAGGTAGTATTACAAAATGGAAATGATCCGCTCTATACATAGGAACCTAGCATGTCACACAAAGGAACAACTATTTTTGACAAAGTAATACTTCTGTTTTGACCTGAGTTGCCTTCAGGGACTGATTTAGGAGAAATGCAGTCCGCCTATCAGGAAGAACTGACTTGGAAAGATCTTAAGCTGCATAAGAAAGCCAACCTAAGGTTTTAGGCCTTGTTTGGCCTTAAATTTTTCAACTGTTCATTGGAGGGTTGGTTCTGATGAGAAATCAACCCTTCACAAATGTTTCTGATTAGAGACATATTTAAGAAGTACCATCCACTACAAACCGAAACAGTAAAGTGCAAAGTCAATCTCAGATGTTTCTCTCGGATTGTGTATCACTGATAGAAAATAACCTCTCAAAAAGTAAAGTAAGTACAGAGTATTTGTGAAAGTTAGTTATTGCTTAATCATTGGTGCATTGTAAAATACTATCATCTTCAGGATCAGTGATGCTGTATGATTTTGTTGCATTTAACAAAAGCATATTTTTCAAAATGTGTAGCCTACCAAGACCAAATATTTATATATGAGTTTTATTTGAGGGGATTTCAGACAATCCACACATTTGAGTGAGCACTTATCTCTAAGGAAGACAGATGTCATAAAACAAAAAAAGAAAAAATGAACACCCTTAAAGATATTTGCCATGTAAAAATGCTATCTGATTATTAACAGTTTTTAAAAAATACATTTTATTGATTTTTTTACAGAGAGGAAGGGAGAGGGATAGAGAGTTAGAAACATCAATGAGAGAGAAACATTGATCAGCTGCCTCCTGCACACCCCCAGCTAGGGATGTGCCCGCAACCAAGGTACATGCCCTTGACCGGAATTAAACAGGGGACCCTTCAGTCCCCAAGCTGACACTCTTTCCACTAAGCCAAACCGGTTAGGGCTGATTATTAACAGTTTATGTTATGTTAGAATAGAGTTAATTTGGTTTTAGCTCTTCTAGACTATATTCCAAATTAAGGAAATTTCTTACACTGCATTTGGATGAGATAAAGTACTTTCAACTGCTTCTTAGTGTCTTTCAAATATAATGATGTTTGTCGTATAAAAGAATATTTCTCATTCCATATTTTTCCTTTAAAAGTAGAAGGCTGATATTTTGTTCTGTTTATGGATTTGTTATCTCAAAATGTCCATTCTTCTCTAATATTGTTTGACCCAGTGACTCTAAAGGGTATATAAAAAGAGATCAATAGGCCCAGATAAAGAGTTCTAAAAAGAGTTAACAACTCAGACATGTTGCTGAAGGTAATGAGTGAGGAGGTTATATGGTCCTCAAGTGTAACTATTTGTGAATTGCTTGAGTCCAAAATATGGATGCTTCTACACTTGTCTCATTTATTTAGCACTCTCTTCTTTTTTAAAATGTATCCTCTCTGCATAGAACCACAGAATCAAACAGGTGGCTCAGAATTCTTCCTCCTGGGACTCTCAGATGATCCAGAAGTGCAGCGTCTTCTGTTTGGGCTGTTCCTGTCCATGTACCTGCTGACCATGCTCGGGAACCTACTCATGATCCTGGCTGTCATCTCTGACTCCCACCTCCACACACCGATGTACTTCTTCCTTTCCAATTTGTTCTTGGCTGACATCAGTTTCAGCACCACAACAGTTCCCAAGATGCTGCTGAACCTCCAGACACACAGCAAATCCATCACCTATGCAGGCTGCCTAACTCAGGTTACCTTTTTTTTTACTTTTTGCATGTTTGGAAAGTCTACTCCTGGCTGCGGTGGCCTATGACCGGTTGTTGGCCATTTGTCAGCCCCTACACTACCTGATCATCATGAGCCCCTGCCTCTGTGGCTTGTTGGTCCTTTTGTCATATTTCTTCAGCCTTTTGGACTCCCAGCTGCACTACTTGATGGTGTCACAACTTAGCTTCTGTGCAGATGTGGAAATCCCTCATTTCTTTTGTGACCCTTCTCAACTCTTCAACCTTGCCTGTTCTGACACCTCCACCAATGACATATTGATCTACTTTATTGGAGCCATCTTTAGTGGTGTCCCACTCTCAGGGATCCTTTTCTCTTACTATAGAATAGTGTCCTCCATTCTGAGAATCCCATCAGCAGGTTCAAAATATAAAGCCTTCTCCACCTGCGGCTCTCACTTGTCAGTTGTTTGCTTATTTTATGGAACAGGCCTTGGTGTGTACCTCAGTTCCGCCGTGTCATCTTCCCCAAGGAAGGATGCGGTGGCCTCAGTGATGTACACTGTGGTCACCCCCATGCTGAACCCCTTCATCTACAGCCTGAGGAACAGAGACATCAAGAGGGCCCTATGGAGGATGATCAGAAGAATAGTCTGATCTATACACCTGTGCTATCATTTTTGGTTCATAGACTGGAAAAAGCAGTAAAATCAAACATGTGCAACAAGAAATTCTGACTCTGCAGTCACACAATGCATAGGTACCTATATGGCTCTCTGCTTTCTGTTTACAACATTTACCTTCTTAGCACAGCTGCAATGGAATTGGGAGATGGTTTTGGACTCCCTACTTAAATCATAGCCCCTGCAGGATTATATGCCCTTCTCACTTTCCTTATGCATTACCCAGGACTCTTGATCATGAGCAGTCTTGTTTCTATTATTAAAAAAATCATAGCTCTCTCTTTCTTGTTATTTATTCTTTCTATAGTTTCTTCATGATTCTTCTCTATTTATCCATGTTTTTGCTCATTCATGATCTCCTTTGTATTCATGAGAATAATCAGGACTTTCCTAGGAAACTGGATGTATAATTCATAATTTTCCTGATAGTTTCCCTCCATTCTATCTAACATCTTCATCAATTACGTAGCCCAACATGAAAGGACAAATACAGTATAATTCCACTTATATGAGGCACCTAAAGTAATCAGATTCATAGAGACATGAAGTAGAATTTTGGTTGCCAGAGAATAGGGAGTTAGTATTTATTTGGGAAATAAAGAGTTTTATTTTGCAAGATAAAAAGAGTTCCTGAGATGAATGTTGGTGATGGTTTCACAGCAATGTGAATGTACTTAATACTATTGAACGCAACACTTAAAATGTTTAAGATGGTAAATTTTATGTTAGGTGATTTCACCACAATGCAAACAAAAGATATCCTTTTAATTATAAGGGACATGTTGTTCCAACTGTTGGGTGTGTCACTTAGCCCTCAGCATCAGCCCCCATAGGGATCTGCCTCAGCTGCAGAGAGCCACGGTAACCAAGGTCATGCCTCCTTCTGAAGCATCTCACATGCCATGACATTTGGCATCTGGTCACCAATATCAGCCAACTCTAAAGGATCATCCTCAACCCAGACCTTCCTGGTGATTTTAGGAGGCCTTTGATGGGCTTCAACTTGGCTTGACTTCTTCCACTGCCCTTCCTTGTTACAAAGAGTTTGCATAACCACAGAGTGTGAGGGAACAGTCCCTGGAAGACTGTTTTGACTTAAGACACCAGCCACAAGTTCAGAAGCCCCCAAGGCCACCCCCACTTCATACCGGTAAGCCACAAAATCAGGGTCTCCCTCACATTCAATTATTTGCTCAAGTGACTCAGAATGAGGGCATTTCCTCAGGTTGAAGAATTCACCAGCATGAGCCACAGAACATAGGATAGTGCTATACAGATGGTTACAGTTTGATTACAGCAATGGAATACAAATTAGGACTAGTGAAAGGAAGATACACATAGGGAATATCCGAAGCATCCTATATCTGAAGCTTCTTGTCCTCTCCTCATGAAGTTTTGGTCCATTACCTCCTCCTGGTCACAATGTGACAAATTGCTCAGAGTATTGCCACCAGGTAGCACCCCTGCGCTTCTGTGTCTAGAGTTTTTATTGAGGCGTTTTTACATAGATGTGATAAATTGAATTATTGCCCATTTGGTCTCCCTCCCACACAATTTCCAGCTTTCCTCCCCACAGGTTGGCTGACATCATTTGGCCTAAAGCCCCACCCCTTGATTTACCTGCTTAGTCTTTTTGGCATGACCAATCCTCATCTTGAATCACCTCATTAGCATAAAATATAAGGTAAGGTTGATCGGGCCCACCACAAATAACCCATCAATCCTATCACTAGAGAAATTTAAAGGGCTTAATGGTTACCCCCAGGCCTGGGATTAAGGTCATGTCTCTCTGTAAGTGAGGCCAAATTCATGACGACACCTCTGCTGGGCCACAGGTGTTGATTCCAGGTGCACTTCCTGCTAAACATCCTGCATGCTAATTGCTGTCTCAGAGTCTGCTTGGCAAGGAAGGCAACTTGGGATATCTTCTTACTAATAAAAGTATTTTGGGGAGATTTTAAAGACAATTCCAAGCTAGTTTTTAAATAGTCAGCAAAGTTCTACAAATTACAAACCCAGTGTTGGATTCAGTAATGGGAAAATTCAAGGAGAGGAGATGAAGTATTGAAATTTGGGGCAGTAGGGAGTTCCCCATAGAAAATCTTCATGGATATAGAATCATACTTTAAAAATATGTATTCAGAGGAGAAACCAAGATGGCGGCATAGGTAAACACCGGAAATTGCTGCCTCACACAACCACTTCAAAAATACAACTAAAAGACAAAACGGACATCATCCAGAACCACAGGAAGGCTGGCTGAGTGGAAAGTCTACAACAAGAAGGAAAGAGAAAAGCACACTGAGACTCAGAGGAGGTGCGGAAGTAAAGTGCAGAGGTACGAAGGCACACGGGGAAAGAAAGGGCTGGCAACTGAGGACGCGGTTGTCTTTTTTAATCAGGAGGGAGACACAAGCTCCCGACTGCTCTGAACTTTAGTTCTGGGAGAGTCTCTGGGGACCCAGACTCATATGGGGAGAAACTGGGCTGTCTGACATCGAGTGGAACTAGAGGGCAGCTTTCTCTCAGAGGTGCTTGCAGCGATTACCATGGGACACTGAGACCCGAGGCCTCTTAGGGCAGGGCTGAGGATCAGCCATAGCTGCTTGCTCCACCCTGTTGATTCCCTGAGACCCCGCCCCACCCAAGCTGTGCACAGAGGCTTTTGCATATGAATGGCCTGGCCCTTGGTAATCTAAAATTACCTAACAAACTGCAGCTGGGTAAGAGAGACCCAGAACATCCAAAAGGAGGCCCAAGGCCCCACAGCAGCTTGCATTGCTTCACAGCTGGGCCTCATCTGGGCACCTCCAAACCCCAAACAATGGAAGAGGAATATGCAGAGCTCTCCGTAGCTGCTGCTGGGTAGCCTCAGGCAGAGACTAAATTAGCACCTCATTAGAGATCCAAGAGCCAGTGTACCCAGTGGTCAGAGTGGGACCATCCAGATTACAACTCCTCATATCCATAAGGGACACACTCAGGGGGCAGACTCAGTGAACACCAAAGCCCCACTGAAGCAAGTCTTGCCCCAGAAGGGTGTCTCCAGCACAGAAGTTCTCCCACTGCAGACACAGCTGATTCTCACAGCCAATTGGCCTGGAGGTCAATTCCTCCCACTGATACCAACAACAATCAAGGCTTAATTACAACAAGACTGTGCACAAAGCCCTCAAAGGGGTGCACCAAGAGTGTCCACCTCAGGTAATTGGGGAGGCTGAGCCACTGGGCCCTATAGGACACCTAGCACAAAAAGCCACTCTATCAACACAGGGAAGCATAAAAAATGCAGAGTCAAAGAAACAGGTTACAAATGACAGAAATGGAGGAAAGCAAACTACTGGATCTAGAGTTCCAAACCAAGGTTATAAGGTTTTTCAAGAATTTTAAGTGTACCAACATCCGAATTATGGAGGTGCCAGAAGAAGAGAGAGAGCAAGATATTGAAAACCTATTTGAAGAAATAATGACGGAAAACTTCCCCTACCTGGTGAAAGAAATAGACTTCCAAGTCCAGGAAACCCAGAGAACCCCAAACAAAAGGAATCCAAAGAGGACCACACCAAGACACATCATAATTAAAATGCCAAGAGCAAAAGACAAAGAGAGAATCTTAAAAGCAGCAAGAGAAAAGCAGTCAGTTACCTACAAGGGAGCACCCATACCACTGTCAGCTGACTTCTCAACAGAAACTATGCAGGCCAGAAGGGAGTGGCAAGAAATATTCAAAGTGATGAATACCAAGAACCTACAACCAAGATTACTTTACCCAGCAAAGCTATCATTCAGAATTGAAGGTCAGATAAAGAGCTTCACAGATAAGGAAAAGCTAAAGGAGTTCATCACCACCAAACCAGTATTATATGAAATGCTGAAGTGTATGTTGTTGGTATCAGTGGGAGGAATTGACCTCCAGGCCAATTGGCTGTGAGAATCAGCTGTGTCTGCAGTGGGAGAACTTCTGTGCTGGAGACACCCTTCTGGGGCAAGACTTGCTTCAGTGGGGCTTTGGTGCTCACTGAGTCTTCCCCCTGAGTGTGTCCCTTATGGATCTGAGGAGTTGTAATCTGGATGGTCCCACTCTGACCACTGGGTACACTGGCTCTTGGATCTCTAATGAGGTGCTAATTTAGTCTCTGCCTGAGGCTACCCAACAGGAGCTATGGAGAGATCTGCAAATTCCTCTTCTTTGTTTGGGTTTTGGAGGTGCCCAGATGAGGCCCAGCTGTGAAGCAATGCAAGCTGCTGTGGGGCCTTGGGCCTCCTTTTGGATGTTCTGGGTCTCTCTTACCCAGCTGCAGTTTGTTAGGTAATTTTAGATTGCCAAGGGCCGGGCCATTCATATGCAAAAGCCTCTGTGCACAGTTTGGGAGGGGCGGAGTCTCAGGGGATCAACAGGGCGGAGCAAGCAGCTATGGCTGCTTCTCAGTCCTACCCTAAGAGGCCTCGGGTCTCAGTGTCCCATGGTAATCGCTGCAAGCACCTCTGATAGAAAGCCGCCCTTGAGTTCCGACCGATGCCAGACAGTCCAGTTTCTTCCCGTATGAGTCTGGGTCCCCAGAGACTCACTGGAACTGAAGTTCAGAGCAGTCGGGAGCTTGAGACTCCCTCCCAACCGTGTCCTCAGTCCCCAGCCCTTTCCAAGTGCGCCTCCGTACCTCTGCACTTTACTTCCGCACCTCCTCTGAGTCTCAGTGTGCTTTTCTCTTTCCTTCTAGTTGTAGACTTTCCACTCAGCCAGCCTTCCTGTGGCTCTGGATGATGTCCATTTTTGTCTTTTAGTTGTATTTTTGTAGTTGTTTTGCGAGGCAGCAATTTCCGGTGTTTACCTATGCCGCCATCTTGCTTTCTCCTATTGGCTTTCTCGTAGTTCTTCAAGCAGACATCTTTGCAATCTGAGGACCATTAAAATTAATTTTCTATGTCTGTAATGTTCTTCCCCTTTCTTACTCAACTTTCCACTTAAATATCAGCACTTAAATATGTCTGACCATTCACCTAAATTCTCCTGATATTCTCTCCATCAAGTTAGTCTCTATTCCTCTTTGATTATCATTGCCCTCTGAGTGAACTAACAGATTTTGAGTGTTATGAAAGACCACCTTTCTACCAACTATTTTGTCTCAACTAGCTTGTTCCAAGTTAAATTGATGAAGTTCTCAAAAAAGTGAGCTTTGCTCCTCTTCCAGTGCAATGATTTTTGTGGATTGTGATATTATTGGCATAAACAAACAAGGCATTACTCATGTTTACTGCCAAAAAACCTTTGGTAGAAATTTGTTATACAGACATTTCTAGAAAAGCCATTGATTGTAGCAAAGAAAACTTGCATGAGAGATAGTCAAACACATAAGTAAGACTTTATTTAGGATTACTGAAATAGGGGTCAAGACTATTGTAATAAGGAAGAGAAATTGAACCCAACTCCACTGAAAGATAAGGCAGGAGGATTTTTAAAACTGAAATATCTAGAATAGGCAAATGCATAGAAACAGATTAATGCATAGATTAATGGCCTGTCAGGGTATGGGGCTTGGGGTAACAGCGAGTGACTTTTTAAATTTGTTAATTACAGATGGCATTCAGTATTATTTTTATGCTAGAGGCAAGTGCACAAATTCGTGCACCTTGAAAGGAACTGTGGGCTGCAAGGCTGCAGTGGGCACAGGGGCGGACCTTGGCCCATCCTCCGCGTCCCCGCCCAGCCCCTCCCACTGTGGCCTCTGGTCCCCCATCTGCTGGTAGGCCTGCTCTGCTGTCGCTGCTCCCACACGCTGATGGCGCCAGTCCCGCTCGCACCCGCTGACAGTGTGGAGCGATTGGGGCCAGCGTGAGCAGCGGGTGTGATTGGGGCCAGCGCCGTCAGTGTGTCGGAGCAGCAGCTGCTGCCCTGATCACCCCTCAGGAGCAGGGAGAGGTGGAGAAGCAATTGGGTCCAGCAGCTGCCGCTTGCACTGCTGATGGTGCCGCGCAATCGGGACCCGTGCTGGGTGCCAGCAGCGGGTGCTAGCGGCAGCTCCAGCACCAGCAGCGGGTGCGAGCAGGGCTGGCAGAAACTGCGGCGTGTGGGAGCAAAGAATTTTCAGTAACCACCAGAGGCTTGCCCCAATGACAGTGATTGGCACTTGCCTTGGTCTGGTGCCCCCACTCACCTGCTCCACCATCCCGCCATGGCCGATGCCCACCATGTTCCGCACTCTGCTGCCTGCTGCTGATGCCAGCCATTTTCTACGTGCGCCTCCTGATGGTCAGCATACGTCATAGTGACCAGTTGTTCGCTTGTTCCATTGTTAGGTCTATTTGCATATTAGGGTTTTATATATATACTAGAGGCCTGATGCACAAAATTTGTGCACAGGTGTGTGTGTGTGTGTGTGTGTGTGTGTGTGTCCCTCAGCCCAGCCTGCACCCTCTCTAATCTGGGATTCCTAAGGGATATCCAACTGCCCGTTTAGGCCCAATTCCAGTGGGATCAGGCCTAAACGGGCAATCGGACATCCCTCTCACAATCAAGAACTGCTGGCTCCCAACCACTCGCCTGCCTGCCAGCCTGATCACCCCCTAACCACTTCCCTGCCAGCCTGATTGATGCCTAACTGCTCCCTTGTTGGCCCAATTGCCCCTAACTGCCCTCCCCTGCAGGCCTGATCGCCCACAACTGCCCTCCCTTTCCGGCCATCTTGTGGTGGCCATCTTTGACCACACGGGGATGGCCATCTTATGTGTTGGAGTGATGGTCAACTTGCATATCACTCTTTTATTAGATAGGATAGATTAGTTTCAGGTGCATAGTGTAGTTTACATAATTTATAAAGTGATCCCCTCCATAATTTATCACATATAGTTATTACAATATTATTGACTATATTTTCTATGTTGTACATTATATCAACTATCATTAAAATATTTTAAAAACAGATAATGTACTTACTCGTGGTTTACCTTCACAGCATTTCATTTCGAAGTTAGAAGTTTGCAAAGAGCCAGATAGCGATGACCCTCCAAATCTATTGTAACAAATGAAGTACACAGAAAAGGTTCCTATTTTAAGAAAGAGAATTCAGCCATTAGTACCATCACAAAAACAAGCATTTTGGAGAATGGAAATATCCCTTAGGATTTGTTGGTCACAAGAAGTCACTGCAGGGAGAGCAATTGTGATAGAGGTGGAAAGACTCCAGATGAGTTGGTTGAAGGGAGAGTCAGCAGTATGGAAATTGAAGTAACAAGTATAGACCAACTCTCCAAAAGTTTGGAGCAATACTGAAAGGGGAGTGTGGTTCTAGGAGTGAGTTTCATTTTCATCGACAGAAATGGGAACATGGGTCATTCTCATAATATTGAACATGATACATTGCAGACATTGGAATATATAAGTGAATGAAAGGATAAGTGAATATGTACATTCCTTAAGAGTTAGAAAGAGATGGGATTCAAAGCTCCAGTGGCAGGTTGCGTTGGTGGTATAGTGGTGAGCATAGCTGCCTTCCAAAGCTCCAGTGGGGGTATTAAGAGGCAGTCATTAATAAAATAATTATTTGTATACTTATTATACAGCGGTTGTCAATTAAGAACATCCAAACCTGTAGAGAATTTTTATAAGAGTTTATCTGAGAGAAACTGACAACAATTGCTGGGAAATAAGATCTCAAAAATGCTTTAGGAAATTGAGTTTTGCAGTTCCTTTTATATACTTGGAATCAAGCAGGGAATGTAAGGAAGATTTTATAAAGGTAGGGGAAAGCAAGGCAGGAATTCTTTATACAGTGGGGCCTTGACTTACGAGTGTCCCAACTAACAAGTTTTACGAGATACGAGCGTCTCTTGGCCGATTTTTTGCTTTGAGTTGCGAGCTACAATTCGGGTTACTAGCCAGCTTCAGATATCCCACCGCTAGTTGGCGCAGCAAACGTCACAGTGAACGCCACAACATCAGCCCAGCATTATATGTCTCACTCGTTCACAATTGATTTGACATATGAGTAATTTGAGTTACGAGCTCCCGTAATGGAACGAATTAAACTCGTAAGTCAAGGCCCCACTGTAATTGGCTTACAGGATAGTTAACAAAATTGTGTGCTCCCTTGAGGTATCTGAGAAAAGAAGATTCCTCTGGCATTTCAAAGGTGTGTTAACTTAGGTGCACAAGAACAATAGACAGGGCTCATATAGGCAGAAATAAATCTCTCACTTCACTGAGTTATAGGCCTGGGACATGTCTTCCTACTATGACCTTCCCAGGTAGGAAATTATGATCAGATCACCCTGTGAGACCACCCAGGTTGTGGCAAATGTAGGGTTTCAGTTGTTTGTGTGGAAAATAATGCAATGAATAATCCTATATAATAAAAGGGTAATATGCAAATTGACCCTAACAGCAGAACGACTGGGTATGTCTGGTCACTATGACACACACTGACCACCAGGGGGCAGACGCTCAATGGAGGAGCTGCCCCCTGGTGGTCAGTGCGCTCCCACAGTGGGAGCTCTGCTCAGCCACAAGCCAGGCTGACGGCTGCCAGCACAGTGGTGGTGGCGGAGCCTCTCCCACCTCCTCAGAAGTGCTAAGGATGTCCACCTGCAGCTTAGGCCTGCTCCCCGCTGGCAAGTGGACATCCCCCGAGGGCTCCCGGGCTGCCAGAGGGATGTCTGACTGTCAACTTAGGCCCGATCCCCCCAGGGAGCAGGCCTAAGCCAGCAGGTGGACATCCCCTGAGGGGTCCCAGACTGCGAGAGGCCACAGGCCGGGCTGAGGAACACCCCCAAGTGCACAAATTTTTGTGCACCGGGCCTCTAGTAAATAACAATTACAAGAATAAACCCTGTGTTTCTCATACTCACAACTGTAAAACTACTCTTGCTCCACTGTATTAGATAGGGCCCCCATAACTGAGAACGAAAGGATCAGGGGTAGGATTCAGCCAGGTATTGGCTTGTCTTTCTAACTTCTAGCTCTCTCAACAGGAATTTCTTCCTCTTCCTGTATAATTAGCTAATTTATACTGATGGCAGTATAGTATTGATGAATGCCAGCTCAATACTGTATATGTGACTTCTGAGATAATGACACCAATGGGGTGTTCTGTAGGCCCTTCAACTCAACCTTTCCAAGATTAAACTGACACTTTACACTCTTTGAGAGTTGCTTTTCCTACTATCCCGACACTGTCAACTCTGGTACCCATGGAATTGTTTTACTCCAGGGGTCCTCAATCAGGCTGATTTTGTCCTCTCTTAGGATAATTAGCAAAGTCTAGAGACATTTCTGATGATCACAACTTGGTGCTGGCTTCCAGTGGGTAGAGGCCAGGGATCTGTGAAACATTTTACAGGACGTAGGACAGACCCCTGTGACAAATTATTCAAATCCGAAATTTCAATATTGTTGAGGTTGAGAAATCCTGGTGTAGACTGTTGAAAAATAATATTAAATATTTTCCCTAAAAAAATCCCAACCATTCTCTATTATTGTATAATGATATTAAAACATTATCTGAAAGGAATCTTCATCTTTCTCCATTATTTTGTTCTATTTAATATTTTTCTGATGGTTAAATTTATATATCATAAAATGTACTGTTACCAGTTTAAAAGTTAATGTGCCCAACACTTCAAAAGGCCAATATTCGAAACATCAGAGTTTGGAGTAAGGAAAGATTCACTGATTAAGAAGATGCCCAGTTGAGAAGATGGGGGCCTTAGAGGTTTCTCAAATCCATCTTCCTACAGCACAAGGTAAGGCTTCTTTTAAGTCAGGGAAGGGAAAGTGGGGGTGGGAGGGGAGACAAGTGGTGATTCAGGACAGCATACTTCTTTAGGAACCTGCAGGGATCTGAGGAAGACCAAGAAATCTCTAAATCTCTCTGTTGAGTCCTGCTGATGCTTGATAAACACTCACTATTTTGCACATATTTCCCCACCTCCTCCGGAGAGGCACCTTCTGGCTGTTTTTCCAAAAACTCAAGTCTCAAGCAGAATTCCTCATGAATTAGCATATCTATAGCAGGAGCTACTAATTAGCCTGAAGACCCTGGGGGAAATGCAGGCTGAAAGGAAGACAGCCTCAGAAACCGAGTTTTTTACTTTGTTACAGGACCATTTTAACAATTATCACCTGTGTTATTTTTGTTCCTGCAGAAGGAGATGCCCAGCCAGGTATTCATGTGCAAGCACTTTATTGGAGGGAGCAAGGAGCATGGATAGGAAAGAGGACAGTGAGTAAGAGAAGAACATACATCCAATGAAGTTTGCAATAAATTAGTTACAAGAATGAATGAGCGGAGTGATCATCCTGTGGAGAAATTCTGGGAAAGGGTACAAAATCCAATTCTCAGCATTATCCCAACTAAGGAATGAGAGATATGGTAACCCCACACCTCTCTTTTAAGAGCTGTCTATGGCTTGGCTGGTGTGGCACAGTGGTTGAGCATTGACCTGTGAACCAGGAGGTTATTGTTCGATTTCCAGTCAGGGCACATGCCCAAGTTGTGGACTTGATCCACAGTAGGGTGCATGCAGGAGGCAGCTGATCCATGATTCTCTTTCATCACTGATGTTTCTACCTCTCTCTCCCTCCCTCTCCATTCCTCGCTGAAATCAATAAAAATATAGATTTTTTTAAAAAGAGCTTTCTCTGATATAACACAATTCCCTGTCCCTTCTGCTCTCACATATTGGGTGTTAGGTTAGGTGGCTCAGGATGCGGCGCAAGAAATAGAGTCCAGTGAATGAGAAAAGAAAGGAAAGGAAAGTTTATTCTGCGTCCCCGGGAGACCCATGTACCCCCAGAGCATTGACCTGTGAACCAGGAGGTTATTGTTTGATTTCCAGTCAGGGCACATGCCCAAGTTGTGCACTTGATCTACAGTAGGGTGCATGCAGGAGGCAGCTGATCCATGATTCTCTTTCATCACTGATGTTTCTACCTCTCTCTCCCTCCCTCTCCATTCCTCGCTGAAATCAATAAAAATATAGATTTTTTAAAAAAGAGCTGTCTCTGATATAACACAATTCCCTGTCCCTTCTGCTCTCACATATTGGGCAAAGCAGGTTCCAGCTAGTGCTGGATGTTGGCAGTCATGCAATAGAGATGGTGAGAGGGTCCCAGGGAACGTGGGAGGAATGTTGACAGCATGTACCACCCCATCCTTCCTTGCAGACTCAAATCTATCAACATCCGTCCCCCCAAATGAAGTAGGTTCTAAACATGTTCCACATATCTATAACTAATATTTCTGATGCACCACAATAAAGTTCCAGAAACAAATTGGATCATGTGAGAAAACAACTCTTATTTTATTATATTCACTGTTACATGTTTTTGGATCTTAGAGCATTTATCTCAAAATTGCAATAATGGGAAATATAAGTCAAATCAAAAAGGAAAGGAAGGAGGTTGGATGAAAGAAAGGATAACAAAGAATGACACTTCTCAGTTTTTGAGGCAATACATTCCTGTACGTCTTTTGAAGAAACCATCTTTCAAAGCTAGATCCCTACTTTGAAGTAGAAAATCACATCACTGCTCTTGTGATAGGTAGGATAGCGAAGTCAGCTAGCCTGGCTGTAGTCCAACTCAATCTCAGTTCCTTCTTTTGAAAAGTGAAGTGAATGAGAGAAAATATCTCAAAGAAATATTTTTAAGATGAAATTAAATCATTTATGTGAAGAAACACGTAGAGTCCTGATATTGTAAGCACCTTGTTCTGATTATTGTATAATTTTCATTCCATTCTTCTGGGGAAAAAAGGCATACAATCCAGTTAAGGTGAAGCTCACAAACATATGAGGACAACATTTTGGGGAACTAAGTTAACACTTGATATGATAAGTGCTTCAAATTTAAAGAAAAAAAATCTTCAGAACAGCTGGAGGAATGCTGTCCACATATGGAATATTGGGAAGAAAAGTGAAAAAGGAATTTCTGAGGGAGCTGATGAGAAGAAACTAATACAAAAATAAGCAAAAGTGAAATCACACATGCTTTGAAAATAGAAGAAATAAACCATATCATTTAGGAGAAATAAGAACCAGATATTTAAATTTGCAACATTTACCTTTGGATACACAATGACACTTAGTTCTGAGACCAGTGATCCATCACAGACAAGATGCTGCTAGTTTTAGGAGCCTTCTCAGGGCCCCCTTCACATCCTTGTTCCTCAGGCTGTAGATGAAGGGATTCAGCATGGGGGTGACCACGGTGTACATGACTGAGGCAACTGAGTTGTGTAGGGAAGAATGGGTCAGAGCGGAACTGAGGTAGACCCCCAGGCTCGTCCCATAGAACAAGGAGACCACAGAGAGGTGAGACCCACAGGTGGAAAATGCTTTATATTTCCCCCCTGTAGATGACATTCTCATTAAAGAGGAGACAATCTTGGAGTAAGAAAACAGAATCCCTGTAAGAGGAAGCACACGCAGGAGGGCAGCAGACACATATAAGACGATGTTATTGATGAGGGTGTCAGAGCAGGCCACCTTGAGGATCTGAGCCAGTTCACAGGAGAAATGTGGGATTTCAGTGTGGACACAGAAGGTCAGCCCCCTCATCAGTAGAATATGAAGCAGGGAGACCCAGAACATGATGAACCAAGATATCAGAACCAGAATGCCACAGAAGCGTGGGTTCATGATGACCGTGTAGTACAGGGGGTGGCAGATGGCCACATACCGGTCATAGGCCATCACAGTCAGGAGTAAGGTGTCCATTCCAGCAAAAATCATTAAAAAATACACCTGAATGAGGCACCCAATGTAGGTAATGCTTTTGCTTTGTGCCTGGACATTCACCAGCATCTTTGGGACCGTGGTGGAGGTGAAACAGATGTCAACAAAGGACAGGTTGGCGAGAAAGAAATACATGGGGGAGTGGAGGTGGGCATCAGAGCTGATGGCCACAATGATGAGCAGATTTCCAAGCACAGTGAACAGGTACATGCACAGGAACACTCCACAGAGGAGGGGCTGCAGTTTGGGATCATCTGAGAGACCCAGGAGCAGGAATTGTGACACTTCTGTGTGGTTTTCTGCTTCCATGCAGCTGGTGTTTTATCTGAAGAAGGAGGCAAAAGCAGCATTCAATGAACAGTCAAATGTCATCTCAGCTAGTCATCAGCTTTTAACAATTAAATATATTTTTGTTGATTTCAGAGAGGATGGGGGAGAGAGAAAGAAACATCAATGATGAGAGAGAATCATAAATCAGCTGCCTTCTGCACGTCCCCCACTGGGGGTAGAGGTTGCAACTCTGACTGAGAATCGAACCGTAACATCCTGTTCATGGGTTGATGGTCAATCACTGATCCATGCCGACTGGAATATGCATCACCTTTTGATTTCAACATTGCTTGGACATCTTACATGATCTAGTAGTCATTCCAGTGCCAGTGATTTACTCATTTAACCCAGTTTTATTTTAAGTTGCGTAATCATTCAGAGTTTTTAAAATTTATCAGTAATGTTTCTATCTCTTGTTTATATTCTACTCACTGGTTCTAATTCTCTTATCCAAATTTTGGGATATAAATCAATTTCTTCTCTCATATCAGCCTTCCAAAATAACTAAAGACATTTAAGGTATTTTCTTTGATAACCTCCATACCTCTTTCATTTCATAATCATCAATTAAACATGTGTTTTCATCTCAAACAATCTTATGTTATGACCTGATGCTTTATATTGATGTAACAGTTCACTCTCCATGTGCCTTATTGTATGTTCATCTAATAATATGATTACTGCTAATGCCATCTTTCTGAGGTACCAAAATGCCTTTAATTACAATAAGAACTCAATAAATTATAGATATTATTGTCATTATTTATCTACATCTTTTACCTCAATTATTTTCTTTTTGTTAATTTTCACCAAGAATATCCCCCCCCCAAATGATTTTTAGAGAGAGTGGAAGGGAGAGGAGAGGCAGAGAGAGAGAGAGAGAGAGAGAGAGAAAGAAACATCGATGTAGGAAAGCTACATTGATTTATTGGTTCCCACATGCACCCCTGCAACTGCGGTACATGCCCTTGACCTTCAGTCCATAGGCCACCGGTCTAACCAGTGAGCCAAACCAGCCAGAGCTAAATTATTTTTTATATATAACTCTTCCAAAGTATAGTATAGAGCTATAATTTATAAAGTAGGATCTTGAGTCAAACTTCCTGGTATAGAATTTGGTGTACCATGTTACATCTCTGTGACCTTGACTAAGTTATTTTAGCTGCTGATACCTCACCTATACAATGAGAGTAGTAAACATTTTTTACATTGTAGGATAGATGAATGATTACATGAGACGATGCATATAATTTTTCTAGTGTAGTTTCTGTGACATACAGTGTACACTTGATAAAAGTGAATTTCTGTTCTTAACATCACCCTAAATCTGCGTTGCATGGTCACCATTTTTAGTATTTCTAAATATACTAAGCTGGGTCAGTCATCATTATAAACATATCAGGTCTATTATCTTTTTTTTTTTTTATCACTATGCAACACTTCTAATTAATGAAGATCCGTTTGACTTCCTCCTCCAGATACTGCCTGCCAGGTGGATTTTTCTCAGAAGAGGAAGATGCATATGCACTACATAGATAATAGGGGAAACAGAAGCACACTACCATCATAATAAAGTAGAAAGCATGTGTGAGGGTATGTGCCCATGTGTACATGCTATTAAGTGGAGGTGTGTTGTATTAAATTCAGTGGAATTAATTGAAAAAATGATATAATTTATGTTAAAGTATTCAAAGTGTCTATCTATGAAATCACCCTAAAAATCGAAAGGCAAATTTAAGATTTGAAAATAAAAAGGCAACCAGTTAAATGGGAGAAGTTAAATATTTGCAAACAATACTTCCAATACAGGGGCTAATATCCAAAATATATAAAGAACTCATTTAACTCAACAACAAAAAAACCAAGCAGTTCAATTTAAAAATGGGCAGGAGACCTGAACAGACAATTTTCCCAAAAAGACAAGCAGAGAGCCAACAGATATATGAAACAAAGCTTAAGTTCACTAACTCCAGGGAAAGTGCAAATAAAATCCACAACAAGATATCACCTCATATCTGTTAGAATTGCTATTATCAATAACAAATGATAATAAGATTTTGAGAGGATGTGGAGAAAAGGGAACACTTTAGGGAATGAAAATTGGTGCAGCTTCTATGTAAAACAGTATACAGGCTCATAAAAAAAAAGAAGAATAGATTACTTTATCACTCAGCAATTCATTTTCTGGGTATTCACCTGAAAAATTTGAAAACATTTATTCATAAAGATATATGTAAGTACCTTTACGTTTATCGCAATAACCAAGATATGAAAACAACCTAAGTTTTCTTCAATGGATCACTGGATAGAGAAAATATGGTATATACTTATTATTGAAAACTACTCAGCCATTAAAAAGACAAAATACTGCCATTTGTGACAGCATGGGTGGATCTTGAGAGTATCATGCTAAGTGAAATAAGTCAGATAGTAAAGGACAAAAACCATATGATTTCCCTCATATGTTGGACATAAAACAGAAACCAACAAGTGAACAAACAAAGCAAACTCATAAATATAGACAATAGTATGGTGGTTATCACTGAGACAGGTGTAGGGGGAGAATAAAAGAGTAAAAGGGGTCAAACCTATGGTGATGGAAGGAGACTAGACTTTGGGTGGTGGTGAGCAAACAATAGACTATTCAGATGATGTATTATCTAGACTTAAGCAGCATTATTAACCAATGTTATCCCAATACATTTAATTTTAAAAAGAATGTACATAAATGCTTATCTTACCTAATAAAAGACAAACATGTAAATTGACTGTCCCTCTGCTACACTCACCAGCCAATCAGGAGCATATGCAAATTAACCCAACAAAGATGGCAATTAATTTGCATACGTAGGCATGAAGTGGCGGAGCAAAAATGGAAGGCTCTGGGCTGGAGCAGCAAAGACAGAAGGCTCCCGGCTGGAGTGAAGGCCTGGGTCCCAGATGCTGGAGGAAAACCGATGCCCACAGCCAGGGGAAGAGAAGGCCTATTGCACGAATCTCTTCCTGCAACAGGCCTCTAGTGTTCTCAATAAAATATTTCACTATTACTAATGACTAGAGGATGCTGATAAAGAAGGAGAGAAAAAAGTCACTGAGGAACCATTTAGTCTGTGAAGGTTGGCAGAAAAGACTTTTCTGAAATATGAATATTTGAGAAGAGAGAGGAAGGATGGATAATTGGAAATTAGGAGAAATTGAAAAAGGGTAAGCACTTGGGACTAAGAGAAGAGAATTTCCAGTTGTATTTGGGTTGGTGAGCTTGGTATCAAAGGGATTTGAGAAACCAGTGAGATAGAGGACAGGTCACTGGTGTCAGGTGGGATAGAGTGTGTGAGTCCTACAGTCTGAGCATCCTGTACTATTCCTTAAAGTGCCTCTCATGTTGGTAAGTTTAAGTTCACTTGTTGGTTAGAAGTTGCAACTGTTTTTGCTCATCGTTGTCATGTCAGGAACCTATCAGGTGCCTGGCACAGGTGCTCAACATACACAAATGTTAGATGTATAATAAATTTTGAGACCAATGTGTCAGCCATAACACAAAAGAGAAATCTTCCAGTTCATCATCTAATTGTTTTCCTCTTGCTAAATGAGGAAACCAATGGCAATTTCTTAACAACAGCTGTTTTTAAAACTGCAGACAACAGAATATTCTACATTAACTCACTAGAATAGTGGTGTTAAATTCATGAACAGAACAACACAGTAAATTCCATCTTCAAGTCCTTGATATTCTGCTGAATATCCAAAGAGATTGGTAAAATGAGGAAAGAAAATTTGCCTGAGTACTAAAGTCAGAAATAATTACATTATTTGCAAGTATAATTATGGACACTGTGGTGAAACAACAATAACATCAATATAGAACTATTAAGTGATATTATTTGAGTTAGATCTGCTGCAAATTAGGTAGGGAGTACAATAAAGAAACCCAATCACATTAGGAACAACATAGACAATACCTCATGCATAGTAGATCTCCAGTGAGTGGTTAATGAATGAATTGTGGAACATATGGAAATCAAGAAGAGCCTACAGCTTGGGAAAAAAGATCGAGATAACCTGGGAAACAAGTCTCACTGTAGACATCTCTTGAACCAAAAAAGAGAGAGAAGGAAACAGACCAAAAGCTGGAAAAGACAGGTTTCAGTGGAAACAAAAGTACCTTTAAAGTACAGGGACTTCATTGTCATAAATTATATATTACAGGACTGTCCCAGTGTAATTATTCCAGAGTTAAAGTCCAGTACCCACTTTGTCTCATTTCCTTCTCATTCCATAAGCCCTCACTGGAAACTAGGACCTTCTCTGAAGGTTATCACAGACGCTTTCTGCTCTCCAAGGTCTGTCCCTTTCAAGCCCAATGGAGTTTTTATTTGGCTGTGTTCAGAGAATTAAGGAAATAGAAAAAAGGGACACATTTAAAGTTTCCCGCATCTCAAGCGCTTAATTCTCAGAGCTCCTCATTAAGTAAATTGTTCCATTGTCTTTTCACTCTCCAAACAATTCAGATCCCATGAGGTGCAATGCTAAAAGGATGGGTTTTTTTCTCTGATGCTGTTCAAAGAAACATCAAAGGGGGAGATAAATGTATTTCCTCCAAGGAGATACACTTCTTTCATTGATTTGACTTAAAACTGACAAGTTGTCTCCCAGGGAATGTTTAATTGTCCCAGAAACTCACTGTCTGTGATGTTCTTCCTCTGAACAAGTTTGTAGGTGTCATGGATCCCTTGGTGCTTACAGTGTTGCAGAGGCAAAGACGTCCTTTCTAAAGAAAAGCAGAGTTTGGTTAAATAGTTTGATTTTTGAGTCACCATTCTGGGAGTTGTAAGGGATCCTGGTCATCAGTGTCACTGTGTGACCATGGCAATGGGCATGCACTGGCTTCTGCTGTTCTCAGTGAGTGGTTGGGAGCAGCTCAGGAGCAACCACAGTGCATGTACAGTGGTGAATGCAAATGTCAAGAGATCTGAGAGGGGTCTCCTGGGTGAGGCAGCTTCCTTTCACTGATGGGTCTTTGCAAGGAGGCCTGAGTGCTGTCAGATGGCTGCCCTTCCTGCACATATATCATAAGCCTTAACTCTGAAGGGGGATCTGGGCAAAGAGCACAGCATGCTCTAGTTCATCTCTAGGGACATTTCAATACACCATTTTTTTTTAGCCTCACAAGATTTTTAAAAATTCTTAAAATCAGTCAGAAATAGAGAAGTATCACATGATCACACTCATGTGGAAGCTAATGAACAAAATAAACTGATGAACAAAGTAGATCCAGAGACATGGAAGATTGGAATAGACTGATGAATCCCAGGGGGGTGGGTCGGGAAGAGATTAATCAAAGAATTTATATGCGTATTTGCATAACCCATGGACACAGACAATAGTGCAGTGAAGGCTTGTGGTGGAGGGGGTTTAATGGGGGAAAAAAGGGACATCTGTAATACTTTCAAAAGATAATATAAATTTTGAAAGAACTGCATTTGAAGAAAATAAAATATTTATTTTGCAGAAAATGAGATTAAATTAAATTAGACTTTATATGCTTGTTCATACTATATTTCTGGAAATGCATTGTCCATACAAGGACCACCAGCTACATGTAGCTATTGAGCACTTGAAATGCGACTAGTACAAACTGCCATGTGCTGTATTATAAAATACACATCAGATTGTGAACTTAATAAAAAATGTACAACATCCATTAATAAATTTTATATGGAATACATGTTAAAATGGTAATATCTGGATACAGTGGGTTAAATAAAACAAAATAAAATATATTATTAAAATTAAAAAAAATTTTTTTTTTAATTTTTCCATAGCAGTTAACATTCAATATTATTGTATATTAGTTTCAGGTGTACAGCATAATGATTAGACATTTATATAATTTATGAAGTGATTCACCTGATTAGTTTAGGGCCAACCTGGTATCAGACATAATTATTACAATACTAGAGGCCCAGTGCATGAATTCGTGCATGGGTGGGGTCTGGGCTGGCCTGCCCTGATCAGGGCCAATCAGGCTGGGCTGGCTGGGGGCGGGGGGGGCGGGCCATGGGCAGTTGGCTGGCCGGCCCTTCCCCCTGGTCAAACTCCCAGTTGAACTCCCTGTCAAGGGGACAATTTGCATATTAGCCTTTTATTATATACTAGGGGCCCGGTGCACGAAGATTCGTGCACTGGGGGTGGATCCCTCAGCCCGACCTGCACCCTCTCCAATCTGGGAGCCCTCAGGGGAGCCCTCTCCAATCCGGGAGTTTCTGTCTGTCTTTGCAGTCATATGAGCGAATTGTCTGAGACACCCAACCCAGTTTGGTTTGTTGCTCACAGAATAATAGAGGCATTTTTTTTTCTTTGCTTCATTGGAGATTTCCTGGAAGTTTTAGGATAGCTTCCCTTTAATTTTTCCTAGACACTCTGATTTTACTTATGTCTCTCATCTTGGCTTCCCTCCATCCCCCACCGCAACAGTAACTTGCTCCAGGCTCACTTTGCTCTAGTGTCTAGGACCGTGGTCGGCAAACTGCGGCTCGTGAGCCACATGCGGCTCTTTGGCCCCTTGAGTGTGGCTCTTCCTAAGCCTTAGGAGTACCCTAATTAAGTTAATAACAATGTACCTACCTATATAGTTTCAGTTTAAAAAATTTGGCTCTCAAAAGAAATTTCAATTGTTGTACTGTTGATATTTGGCTCTGTTGACTAATGATGAGTTTGCCGACCACTGGTCTAGGAGATCTGTCTGCCACAAGAACTACTATTCCCAGAATTCCTGGTGCTCCCCCTGCTCTTGGTTTTCCCTTCCTGCTCTATTTCCGTCCCACAGCCGCCCTCTCTGCCAAGTCCTCCAAGCCGCCAGCTCTTCCTCTCTGCTCTCTGCCTGGTGGCTTGGGGGAGCAACCGAGGGAGCCACATCCCCCCAAGCCTCAGGCTCTTCTGCTCTGCTCTCTGCCCGGCGCCTGTGTATGCAAACTAATCCACAGTCTTTGGCGGGTTAATTTGCATACTCACTCCTGATTGGCTGATGGCATAGTGGAGGGATGGTCAATTTACATGTTTCTCTTTTATTATATAGGAGCATTATTGACTGTAATTCATATGCTCTTCTTTACATTCCCATATTTTATAACTACCAATTTGTACTTCTTAATTCCATCACCGTTTTCACCCAGCCCCAAAGCCCCCCTCTCATGTTGCAAACATCAGTTTGTTCTCCACATCAATGAGTCTGTTTCTGCTTTGTCTGTTTCTTAATTTTGTTCTTTAGATTCCACATGAAAGTGAAATCATAAGGTATTTGTCTTTCTTTGACTGACTTATTTTAGCATAATATCCTCTGGTCCATGCATGTTGTCACAAATGTTAAGGTTTCATCCTTCTCCATGATAATGGTAGCTTCATAGAATTTATGTACTTTGTGCATAAATTAGGTTTGAATTAATCTGTTTATTGTGCCATACATGTTTCTCTTTAAAACTCTGAGGATTTATATCTGGGTTGAGACAAAGGCATGGGTAACAGTAGCAGCAGACATATTGAAAGGCCCTGGTGAGCTTCCTGTTTTTAGGAGTTCAGGCCTCAACATTGCACATATGTCTGCATTTCTCTCCTCTCCTTTTTCTTCCCATCCTCACCCTCCCCTTCTCTTCTTTTTCTCTTCCCTTCCCTTCCTTTCCCTTCCCTTCCCTTCGCTTCCCTTCCCTTCCATTCCCTTCCCTTCCCTTCCCTTCCCTTTCTTTCCCTTCACATCTGTTCCCTGCCCTTCTCCCTCTCTCCAAATGATGAATCTTTTGTGATCAACTACCCAATGGACCTATGTTGCATACAGGTTATACCTTTCCTCCTGAGCACCCATAGAGGCCAATGCCTGGTTGAAGAACACAACCAATCAGGTTAAGAATCTTTCCCCTGAAGCCAAAGTCATTCATATCTTCATTGTAAGACATATAGATAGGTCTGGGCCAAGAAACAAGATCCAGAGGCACGTTAACAAAAGATCCAATTCCATCCTCTTGTCTCTAATAGCCAAGTAATTATTGAAACTTCTAAGTTGGGTCAGTTATATCTATAAGTAAGAATTGGAAAGTCTCAACAAATGCAGCACTGTCTAAAATGCAAGCCTGCAGCAGGCAGTTACTCCAAGTGCATGGTTACCATCATCAGTCAAGCCAGTGCAAGACTCCGATGGTGGTGGCCATTGTCTCCATACCTCACTCAGAGCATCAAATGTAGTGGGCATGCTGCAGAGATAGGATGAACTCCCACCCAAAATTTGGTTTGGTTTTAATCCTCATATGACGATCTCCATGACTGTAGCGAGCATCGCAGTCCTAAACTGGTCTCAAATGGCATGAGATGTCAAGGAAAGTGGCTTTTAAAAATTCTGGTTAGAATGTGGGTTCAGTGTGGGAGTTCCTGCATATGAAAATCTCTCCTTGTTGCCAAAAAAGGGAGGATCCAGCCTTTATAAAATTGAGGCATGATCAATATATCACATTATGCTTGTTTCAGGTGTACAACACAATGAGTAAATATTTGTATATATTGGAAAATAATCACCACAGTAAGTCTAGTTATTATCTGTCACCATACATAGTTATAAAATTTCTTTGTCATGAGAACTTTTAAGATCTATTCTCTCAGTAACTTTCAAATATGCAATATAGCACTTTTAAATTTTATCATTGAATTTTTAAAAAATATTTTATTGATTTTTTACAGAGAGGAAGGGAGAGGGATAGAGAGTTAGAAACATGGATGAGAGAGAAACATTGATCAGCTGCCTCCTGCACACCCCCTACTGAGGATGTGCCCGCAACCAAGGTACATGCCCTTGATCGGCATCGAACCTGGGACCCCTCAGTCCGCAGGCTGACGCTCTATTCACTGAGCCAAACTGGTCAGGGTATCATTGAATTTTATTTTCAGATATATTTCATAACATGAACAGTATAGAAAAGCTCAATAATGTTATTCTAATTTACAAAGAGGACTATTGGAATTCAGCTAGATTATGTATATTTTTTTCTCTAAACAATGCTTGTAATTCTGGAAGGCAGCTATGCTCACCACTATACCACCAACGCCAACAATGCTTGTAATTTTGAATATTAAAACTGTAATTATGCAACCAGTAATATGAATTATTGTAAGGTTCAAAGTTTATGGAAGCAAGTACAGCAACAACTTGTATACATACATAAATATTAAATTCTTACTTACGTGACAATATGCTTCTTTTTCTTAGAACTTGCTCCATCATACCACTATTTCTAAACTCTTCCTAGCTAGTTCCTACATATTTTTTCATTTTTCAATTATAGTTTACATTCCATTTTATTCTGTACTAGAGGCCTGGTGCACGGATTCGTGCATGGGTGGGGTCTGTCAGCTTGGCCTGCACCCTCTCACAATCTGAGACCCATCGGGGGATGTCAGACTGGCGGTTTAGGCATGCGTGGATCAGGCCGAAACTGGCAGTCCAACATCCCCTAAGGGATGTAGCAGTGCCGAACACACCTCAACATAAAAAAAAAGAAAGAGAAAATTTGCTGTAGATGGGTGGTTGAGTTGGTTGGAGCATTGTCCCATACACCAAAAGGTTGCAAATTTGATTCCCAGGCAGGGTGCATAGCTAGGGTGTAGGTTCAAGGTCAGGGTGCATGCAGAAGGCAAACAATCACTGTATCTCACATCAATGTCTCTCTCACTCTTTCCTGTCCTCTCTCTAAAATCAATAAAAACACCCTTGGTGAGGATTTAAGAAAGAAAGAAAGGTATACCTCTTATGACAGAATGGATGGACCTGGACAGTATTTTTTTTTTAAGTATTTTTTTTTTATTATATACTGGAGGCCTGGTGCAAGAAATTCATGCACTGGGGGGGGGGGGGGGGGGTTCCCTCAGCCTAGCCTGCCCCCTCTCACAGTCTGGGAGAACTCAGGGGATATTCTACTGAAGGCTTAGGGGTGCGGGGAGTGGGGAGCGGGCCTAAGCCGCAGTCTGGCCTTCCTCTGCGGGAGGTGACTGGTGGGCCGTTCCCGATGGTGCGGGAAGTGAGCAGCCGGCCCTGCCTCCAATTGCGCCACGTCCACTGGTGGCCTCCCTCTGTGGGATGCGACCCTAGCAGGCCTATCTGGGGACAGTGCTGGGCGGCCTTGCCCCGAATCTCCCCTTTGCTATTGCCGCCCATGGCCTCCCTCTGCGGGAGGCGACCAGGTGGGCAATCTGGGGATGGCACCAGCCCCCATTGCCCTGCTTCCACTGTGTGCCACCGCCAAACCCCCACTATTGCCATCCCCTCCTTCTGCCTGCTGGCATGTGCCTTGGTTGGCCTGGCAAAACCTACTTGTCGGCCCCGCCCCCCACTGACTGGTTGTTCCACCATTTGCATATTACACTTTTATTATATAGGATTGCTTTACTTGGAGGGAGATTTATCCACCAAAATGAGCTCTAGAAGGAGTGTTTTTCAAGGTGTGGTTCTACATTTTAACAGGCAACCCAGATGAGTGTTATGCATTGTATTATTTGAGAGGATCTCCTTTGAAGTGTGACACTTCAGTAAAGAGACATTGGCTCATTAAAATTATGCCTCTGGCATGACCACATTCAGTATCTGATTTTTATTGTTAAAAATTGAGCACCCAATATCTCTTTATCAATCTATATAGGCTCATAATGTTTCCACATCTTGAAAGTCCCCATACTCACAGAGCATTGAATGACTTTGATAAGTATTTTTAAGGGATCCTGCAGGAAAGATAATTTAGGTGATAGGAATGTGTAGTAGAAAAATAATATCCTAGATTAGGAGAAAATATGGCACAGTAGCCTTACATGGTGGTGGCTGAAGACAGAAAAACAAACATTGCAGCAAAGAAAGAGCACTAAGTAAAAGGAAGAAGTAAAATTGTCATAATTTGTAGATGACATGATACTGTACATAGAAAACACTAAGGACTCCACCAAGAACTACTGTATTAGATTTAAGAAACGAATTTGGCAAAGTATCAGGATACAATACTAATATCTAGAAATCAATGGCATTTTTATACACAATAATGAACTGTCAGAAACTAAAAAGAAAAATCCCATTTTTCATTGCAACAATAAAAAAATAAAGTCCCAAGGAATAAACTTAACCGAGGTGGTAAAAGTCCTGTACTCAGAAAACTATAGGATGTTGAAAAAAGAAATATGGGAAGATACGAACAAGTGGAAGCATATACTGTATTCATGGATTGGAAGAATTAACATTATTAAAATGTCCATACTACCCAAAGCAATCGATAGATTGAATACCTAGTAAAATACCGATGGAATATTTCATGGATCTAGAACAAATATTCCAAAAATGTGTATGGAACCAAAATACCCCAAATAGCAGCAGGAATCTTGAGAAAGAAGAACAACGGAGTGATCACAATACCAGCTATCAAACTATTACAAAGCCATTGTAGTCAAAATAGCCTTGTACTGGTACAAGAGCAAACATGTAGATTAAACCCAAAATGGATAAAAGACTTAAATGTAAGTCATAAATCCATAAAAATCCTAGAGGAAAACAGGCAAGAGCATACAACAGAATAAGGAGTATCTCTTCAATGAAAGGTATTGGGAAACTGGACAGGTACAGAAAGAAAGAAAGAAAGAAAGAAAGAAAGAAAGAAAGAAAGAAAGAAAGAAAGAAAGAAAGAAAGAAAGAAAGAAAGAAAGGAAGGAAGGAAGGAAGGAAGGAAGGAAGGAAGAAAGAAAGGAAGAAAGAAAGAAAGAAAGAAAGAAAGAAAGAAAGAAAGAAAGGAAGAAGACTACAGCTTATACCATACACAAGAATAAACCCAAAATGGATAAAAGACTTAAATGTAAGTCATAAACCCATAAAAATCCTATAGAAAAACAGGCATCGCACAGAGTAGTATTTTCTCTTATACATCTCCTAGGGCAAGAGAAGCAAAGGAAAAAAAATAAACAAATGGGACTACTTCAAACAAAAAAGCTTCTGCACAGCATAAAGAAAACAGCAAATTAAAAGGGAATCCACTGTATGGGAGAACATATTCACCAGTGATACATCTGATAAGGGGTTCATTTCCAAAATATATAAAGAACTTATACAACTCAATACCAGGAATACAAATGGGGGCTGGAGCAGGGTGTAAGGGGTCAACTGGAGAGAAGAGGACATGTGTAATACTTTTAACAATAAAGATAAATTAAAAAAATAGATAGAGACCTGAAGAGACACTTCTCCAAAGAGGACATACAGATGGCCAATAAGCCAATGAAAAGGAGCTCAATGTCACTAATCCTCAGATTGATGCAAATTAAAACTGCAATGAAGTATCACCTCACACCTTCCAGAATGGCTACCATCAATAAATCAATAAACAAAAGTGATGATGAAGATGTGGAGGAAAGGGAACCCTGGTACACTGCTGCTGGGACTGCAGACTGGTACAGCCACTGTGGAAAACAGTATGGTGTTTCTTCAAAAAATTAAAAATGAAACTGCTGTTTGATCCAGCAATCCCACTGCTGGGAATATATCCTTAGGTTTCTGAAACACCAATCAGAAAGAATATATGCACCCTTATGTTCATAGTGGCATTATTTATAATAGCTAAGATCTTGAAACAGCCAAGATGCCCATCAGTAGATGAGTGGATAAAAAAGCTGTGGTACATTTACACAGAGGAGTAATATGTGGCTGTATAAAAGAAGGAGCTCTCACTCTTGCAACAGCATGGATCGACCTGGAGATTATTATGCTAAGTGAAATAAGCCAGTATCCCCCCGTCTTCCCCCCCCCAAAAAAGACAAATGTCACATGACCTCACTTATATGTAGAATCTAATTAACCAAATAAACTGATGAACAAAATAGGACTAGAGGCATGGATACATGGAATAGAATGACAGATGTCAGAGGGGAGGCTGGGGGACTGGACTAGATTAACCAAAGAATATATATGTGTATAAGCATAGCCTGTGAACACAGACAAAAATGTGGTGAAGGCCTGGGGTAGGATGGGGCTGGTTGGAGGAAGCAAAGTGGTGGAAAATGGGGGACATCTGTGATACTGTCAACAATAAAACAAAAAGAAGAGTGCTAGATAATGGAAATATACAATTTAATTGTGTTCTAATATGCTAATATAAATCAATTAACAATAAATGAAACCAATGATGTTACTTAAATTAGCAAGAAAAAAATTACCAAGGAATGAACTCCATAAGAAATGAGAACTGATATTAAGAAAAGTATGAAGCTTTTCTTGCTGACATAAACATGTTCAAATATGGAAATATTTTCATATTTCAAAAAATCAAAATTGCAAGTGAGATTAAAAAAATTTAAATTTATTTTTAGAGAGGGAGGAAGAGAGAGGGGGCAAGAAAAACATTGATGTGAGAGCCAAACATCAATACATAAACTGCCTCTTGCACGCCTCCAACTGGGGATTGAGCCTGCAACCCAGGCATGTGCCCTTGACCAGGGATCAAACCAGCAACCTTTCAGTGCATGGGAAGACATGAAAACAACTGAGCTACAACAGCCAGGGCAGAAAGTGAGTTTTTAAGTGGAAATAATAAATCTAAGGAGAGTCTTCCTTTTGGATGGGTGACTAGAGGCAGGCAAGTGAACTTCCCCCTGGGATGGGATAGGGCTCAGAAGTAATTGAGCTGGACCAAGGACACTGACTTTTTCCTCCCGTGGTTCTCTGAGGTTGTGAAGTCTGCAGGGAATAGAGTTCATGGACCAATTTGGTTAATTAAGAAGACTGTGCATTGAGTGCTCAAAGGCATACTACCATAAATAATTAGTCTGTGTCTCGAGCCTTTCAGGTTTCCAGTCCCTGTCCGCTGGCTTCACACCTGTGCCTCTTCCTTTCAGAACGGTAATCTCCATCAGGAGGTCCGGCCCGAGTCTGTCTTTCTGCCAGTCCTGGGGACAGAGCCTCAGCCATCATTGCTCACCAGGCAGAAGAGGACTGGCCCTCCTTGGTCATGCACCAGCAGAATGGCAGCCCAGCCCAGTGAGTGCCATGGGGGACAGTGGAGGGAGGAGGGCCTGGGGAGCACTGTTTGCTTATGGTCAGGACAAGCAGGACATTTGGGGTAGACAGGTGGTAGGGCACCAAAATGCAGTTTCTATTCCAAGCACTATGAAGTTTATGTTCTTGGTTCTGGTGGGAGTCCAAGAACTTTCATTCAGAGTTCTGCTTTCCTCTTACAATAGCTTTAATTCCCATAGAAATTACCCCCTTGATGGCAGGAAACAGGCCTCTCTAAACTGTCCCCTAAGCCCGAGCTGGTTTGACTTAGTGGATAAAAGGTTGGCCTGCAGACTAAAGGGTCCTGGGTTCAATTCCAGTCAAGGGCATGTACCTTGGTTGCAGGTTCCTTGGCCCTGATTTAGGTGTGTGCAGGAGGCAACCAATCAATGTGTCTCTCTCACATCGATGTGTCTCTCTGTCTCCCTTCCCTTTCATCTCTCTAAAAAAGTCCCCTAAGTACTCCAAAATCATGAGGTGTTGATGATGATGAGGAGGAGGATGAAGACAGTAAGCCAGATAATGGTCACTGAGGATTTCCTAAGAGCCAGGCTCTGAGCTGAGTGTTGTACAGCGTGTTTCATTTCATCTGCATAATCACTCCCCAACAAAGAGGAATGCACATTATCATCATTTTACAAATGAACAAAGGAGCACAGCATTTAAATATAACTTGTACGAGGTTATGTGGTAAAATAGGAGTGAATTCAGGTTTGAATCCAGGCATCAGACTGTAGACACAGAACACATAATCAGTATTCTCTCCTTCCAAGCCAACCTTTCATTTAACTTGTCAGGTCACTCCAGGCAGAGACCCCCCCGTTCACTGTTCTCTTTCCTTTGGGGGTTCCTAGTGGACCCCAGCAGAGAGTAATGGATGCCCCTTGCTGCACTGATGAAAAGGAGGATAGCTGAGCTCAAAGTGGGGATCATAGAAAAATTAGCAGATTATAATTTAGGGCAGATCTTGCTCCTGCCCCCACCCCTTAAACTGTCTTCTTCCTCCTTCATTTCTGTACCTTAGCCCTCTCAATTTCCAGAAGAGACATAAATTAAGGGTCTTGAGTTCTATTTAGGAAACTAAAACCAGTTAAAAGTTGTATCTTAGCTGTACTTTTGGTAAAGACCCCTGAACTTCTGAGTTCATCTTTCTGAAGTGTCAGGAAACAGAGTGAAGAAATTTATCACATGGGCAATTGGAGACCAGCAATTTAGTTTAATTTTGTCTGCTCTGTTTATTATCTTGTGCAATATGGGGCAAGTTCTGGGTATCTCTGAACCTCAACATTGTCATCTGAGTTGATCCCTAGTTGTCACCTCTGCACTGCTGTAGGATGAAACAATATAGTGAAAGTACATATGCCATTATGTATGTGATGAATGTATAGAGAAAGGAAAAATACAGTTAAAATATCATTATTAATATCAACAGGCTAGCTTGATGCACTTTGATTAAAATATCCTGTGATTTGAAGGTATGAGCTTACCTGGATCTCTGACAGGACATTTTAAAAAATATTTTTATTGATTTCAGAGAGGAAAGAAGAGGGAGAGAGAGTTAGAAACATCAATGGTGAGAGATAATCATTTATTGGCTGCCTCCTGCACACTCCCTGCTGGGGATTGAGCCCACAACCCTGGCATGTGCCTTGACTGGATTCAAACCCGGGACCCTTCAGTCCACAGGCTCACACTCTATCTACTGAGCCAAACCAGCTAGGACATTTTATTTAGTCCTTGTTCAAGTACATACTGAGTGAGTGAAGGAAAATGACTGAATCTCATTCATTTGTGATTCCTCAGAGCCTATCCTGTCTTTGGCACAGAGTAGCCAACAAAAACAAAAAGATCCCTGTTAAACATTAACTAGATCCTTAGTTTACAGCAGCACAGAGGAGGCAAAAAGGCTTCCACCCACTGGGTGCTGTTCTGCCTGTCCTTTCATTCCGTTTAGCAATATTCCATAGGACTAGAGACAGGATGCAATAGGGACTATGTACATCTATGACATGAACTTCCCATGAACCTATTATTTTCCTTTTAAAAGACATACATCATTCAATTGCCAAAAAATTCTGGCGATTTTAAATACTGAACAATTTTAAAGGACGGGAAAGGGGAGGATCAATCTTACTCGTGGACTGAGACACTTTCAGGATTTCACATTTAGGATACCGTGTTCAGGTTCCCTGGGATAAAAAAGGCTTTGGCCTCTCTGCCATGTAATTAAATAAATGTCATTAAATATTTCTTGAGATTAAATTTGACAATAACCTGCTACTGCAAGAATAATTGAATTCTGATTAAAATGCAATGGCTGAATATATTAATTGCCAAACTTCTGGGGGTATTAGTCTCCCCATTCGTAGGTAAAAAATGCCATCAGAGAGAGTTTGAGATATCTGCACACACTCTAACTTTACTGTGTGAGAGATGTGGGACTCAAACTTTCATCTCCTGACTCCTGTCCCAGGGCTCTCCCATCCACTAGACCTGAACAAATATATTTTTTCTCTAATCTGTTTTGTCTAAGACAGTGGTTCTCAACCTTCCTAATGCCACAACCCTTTAATACAGCTCCTCATGTTGTGGTGACCCCCAACCATAAAATTATTTTCGTTGTTACTTCATAACTGTAATTTTGCTACTGTTATGAATCGTAATGTAAATATCTGATATGCAGGATGTATTTTCATTGTTACAAATTGAACATAATTAAAGCATAGTGATTAATCACAAAAACAATATGTAATAATATATATGTTTTCTGATGGTCTTAGGTGACCTCTGTGAAAGGGTCGTTCGACCCCCAAAGGTTTAAACTAGATGCATGTACTTCACAGAAAGATTTAAAATATGAAGTTTTTTTTTAAGAAAACAGGAAATTTTAATGAGAACATTTCAGGATATCATGTGTAGTATGATACTTTACAACTAAATTTTCAGGAAGACTGTTTATGAGTACAAAATCAATCCTAATGCCATGGAAGCATTGGCAAGAAAATATACCCACCAAATTCACTGACAAGGTTGACTTTGTGGGACAGGTATGCAGGGGAATGGGACAGAAACAAAACTGAAATGTTATTGGTAATATTTCAAATCTCTATAAAATATAAGTTCTGAAGCAAATATTACTGAATGGTCACATTTTAAATATGGTGAGTGGGTACAATAATAATAGATAACATTAATGAAACATTTGTTAAGTGCCTGGTAATATTCTATCGCAATGATTCTCAATTTTGGCTGTACATTTGAATCACCATCAGACTCACACATAGAAATTCTTATTTAACTGATTCTAGGCTGTAGCTAGGGCATCAGTATATTTTAAAAGATCCACAGGTAATTATAGTGGCCAGTCAGAAGTGAGAGTCACTGGTCTATATCAATTTACTTTAATTTCTTGCAACAACCCTATAAAGTAGGTTCCATTTTTATCCCCATTTTGTAAATGTAGAAACTATCCAACCTTTTGTTATATTATTTTATGTGCTTCCCTATTTGCATTTTTCTCAAATTAAATCATATTGCTACCTGCCAGGAGAAAGGGAGTTTCAAGTTGTCTTCAGGGAGCTGGTTTAAAGAGAACTGTAATTCTTGTTAGTAGGAAGGATTGACATAAACAATTTTCAACTAGACTTAAAAAGACTGAGTTTTAGACATAGCTTTGGGACTTCTCTTGGGTGTGAAACCCCAACTGTAAATAAGATGGTTGATTTGATGAGGAAAGAATGCTTCAAAAATTTTAAAATTAGAAGCATGTTTAAACACTTTAACCTAGCCACTACATTATGAAGATAAGCAAAGGAAAGAGCAGTTTTAAACACAAATACTCCCTGAGATTGTATAGTATGATATAAATAACCTGCCTGAAAAGCTTAGGGGTAGAATTAATATTTGAAAATACTTTTTTGCATCTTTTAAAAATATTTATTTATTTGATTGGGGTGACATTGGTCAATATGAACACATAGGTTTCAGGTGTGGGTTTCTATGTTATAAGATCTGTATATTGCATTGTGTGCCCGCCACCCAAAGTAAAACCTTCTCCTGTTACCACATATTAGAACTCCCTTCTTCCCCTACCCGCTTATCTCTGGCAATCACCATACTGTTGTTTGTGTTCACAAGTTTCGTTTTATATCTTATATATGAGTGAAATCATATAGATCTTAGCTTTTTCTGACTTATTTCACTTAGCATGATGTTCTCAAGGTCCTTCCATGTTGTTGCAAATGGCATTCTTTCATTCTCTCTTATGGCTGAGTAGTGTTCTATTGTGTATATGTAGCACATCTTCTTTATCCAGTCCTCTATCACGGGACACTGGTTGTTTCCATGTTTTGGCCACTGTGAATAATGCTGCAAGGAACATAGGGGTGCATATATCTTTGCAAATACATGATTTTGAGTTTTTAGTTATAAACTCAGGAGAGGGATTGCTGGTCGTATGGTAGCTCTATTCTTAATTTTTTGGGACTGGCCATACTGGATTCCATAGTGGATGTATCAGTCTATATATGGACAGATAATTTTTGACAAAGGAGCCAGATACACACAATGGAATAAAGATAGTTTCTTTAATAAATGTTGCTGGGAAAACTGAAAAGCCACATGAAAATGAATGAAACGGGATTACAGTTTGACCCCATGTACAAAAATGAATTTAAAATGGAGCAAAGACCTAAATATAAGACCCCAAACAATAATCACATAGAAGAAAATATAGGTACAAAATCTATGGGCCTGGGCCATAGAGGACATTTTACAAACTTGACCCCAAAGACAAGGGAAGTAAAGGCAAAAAAAAAAAAATGAATGGGACTATATCAAACTAAAAAGCTTCTGCACAGCAAAAGAAACTGACAACAAAACAAATAGCCAGCCAGATGGGAGATGAAATTTGCGAAAAGTCGCTCCAACAAAGGTTTAATTTCCAAAATGTATAAAAAATTCATAAAGCTCAACACCAAACAAACAACCCAATCGAAAAGTGGGCAGAGGGCCTGAAAATTCACCTCTCCCAAGAGCCAGTAGATATATGAAAAGATGTTCAACCCCACTAGCAGTTAGGGAAATACAACTTAAAACTGCAATGAGATACTACCTTATACCTGCTAGAGTGCCCATTATCAGCAGGACAAGCAATCACAAGTGTTGGAGAGGTTGTGGAAAAAAGGGAATCCTCATTCACTGCTGGTGGGAATGTAGACTGATACAATCACTACAAAAAGACTTTCAAAAGAAAACACAGCTCTAGCCGGTTTGGTTTCGTTCAGGGGACATCAGAAAGATAGTAGCCAGTAGCGCTTGTACACTCAAATGGGTTTTGAGTCTTAGATTATTTAAAAGCATACTTGCTTGGAACTAATGAAGGGCATTTAACAAAACCAAACAACCAGAATGCAATTTGGTAAGCTAAAATTATGACCTTCCCCGGGCAGTGTCTTCCTTCTCAGAAAAACCATGTCAGGAAATCCAGCATGCTTCTTGGAGACACAGTTGGGCTCTTTACTATGCAAAGTCTCGGATGGAAAATTTTAAACCCAAGCGACCACTCTTAGTACTCATCCTCCAGGTGTCTCATTTCAGAATGCGTTCTTTGAGATTATGTCCAGTCAAGAAAAATCATTAGTTAAGAAACCTCCTTGAACAAAACACAGGAAAAAAGGTAATAATGTGATGGCAATCTTAATTTTTGGATAAAACATGACAAGCTGTGAGTTTGTGTGTTTGTAAGAGAAAACGTGTGATCCTTGCTACAAACAGGTGAATTAATGCACATGCCTTATCTAATTGCTGGCTTCTTTCAAAGTTGAACAACAGAGTACTGTATTTTCATTTTTGATAAACGTGTTGGTTTTAAAAATCAGATTGAAAGTGCTATTCTGTCGATGGTCTTTCTGAATAGAGTTGACATGCCATCCTAGCAGTTGCCAGTGGTAAATTTGTTTTAGCACCAACCTGCTGCTTTTAAATCAGTGTGTCTACTGCAGGAAAAGGGATCCAGGATCTCATAAGGGAAGCTGTGAGCAAAACATGGGAGCCTTAAGGGTTTTTAAAATTAATGCTAATAGTTTACTGGCAACACTCATTGAAAACATCAAAAATGGCCAAGAGAAATCAGGACCAAAAAAACCTAATTACTGTTTGGGAAAAAACATGCCTTTGATATTTAGTCTCCAGTTTTTTTAACACCTGAAGTTTCCTCTATTGACCTGAGAACAGTAAAATTGGTCCATTAGTCTTTCCTTGGGACAAAACAGGAGCCAGAAGTTAGGACCGGAAGGGGAGAGGGGAGAACAATAGCAGTGCTGCATACGTATATGTTAAAACTGACCATCCCATCATCCTATTTCATGTATAGTTGAGTTCTAAGATTTATAAGTTTTTATACATACTTTCATTAAATAAACATAAAATTATATGGGTAAAAAATAGTAAAAAGAAAAGAAAACACAGCTCTAGTCGGTTTGGCTTAGTGGATAGAGCGTGACCCTGTGGACTAAAGGGTCCCAGGTTAGATGCTGACCAAGGGCACATGCCTGGGTTGCACACTCAATCCTCCCACCCTCCAGTAGGGGGCGTGCAGGGGGCAGCCAATCAATGATTCTCTCTCATCATTGATGTTTCTATCTCTCTCTCTCCCTTCCTCTCTGCAGTCAATAAAAAATATATTAAAAAGAAAAAATAATATTTGAGTGAGCACTTATTTCCATTGAGGATAGATATTGGGGAAAACCAAATGATAATAAAAATCCAGGATGATAACTGTCATATAAAAATTCTAACTGATCAATTACATTTGACTTTAAATTAGAATACCAGTAATGATATAAACATGTATAAATATTCCAAATTAAAAACTTTTTTGGCATAGTATTTGGGTAGATTAAAGTATATTTGCTTTCCAGTGTCTTTGAACTGGAGTGATTTAAATAAAATTGTATTAATGATTTTAGAGAGAGAGGAAGTGAGAGAGCGAAACATCAATTTGTTGTTCTAGTTATTTATGCATTCATTGGTTGACTCTTGTATATGTCCTGACTAGGGATTGAACCTACAACCTTGGTGAATCATAACTGAGCTACCGCCCAGTGCTGGAGTGATTTCTTTTAAGGGAAATATATTTCTTATTCCATATATTTCCTTCAGGAGGAAACTAATATTTACTGTGTTCATGAATTTATTAACTCTATTAACTTTAGTGTCTCTAAAGTAGGTATATATAGAAACAGGTAAATACCCAAGAAATCAGTGAGGAAAAATTCCTCTGAGGTACTGAGTTTGCCACCTCTCCTTAAGTATAAATGGTTCACTTTGATTTGACTGAATCCAAAATATAGACTCAGCACTGGTTGCCTGTGTAGTTGTTTCATTACTCTGAGCATTTTTTCTTTTTCAGGTGGTGTCTCAGCCCCATGGAACTAAAGAATCTAACACGTGTCTCAGAATTCTTCCTCCTGGGTCTCTCAGATGACCTGGAACTGCAGCCCCTGCTCTTGGGGCTCTTCCTGTCCATGTACCTGGTTGCCGTGTTGGGGAACATGCTCATCATCCTGACTGTCAGCTCTGACTCCCACCTGCACACCCCCATGTACTTCTTCCTCTGCAACCTGTCCTTGGCGGACATCGGGTTCATTTCTACCACTGTTCCAAAGATGGCTGTGGGCATCCTGACTCACAGCAGAGTCATCTCCTATGGGGGCTGCCTGACACAGATGTCTTTTCTTATCCTTTTTGCATGTATGGATGACCTGCTTCTGACTGTGATGGCCTATGACCGGTTTGTGGCCATCTGTCACCCTCTGCACTACTCAGCCATCATGAACCTACGCCTCTGCTGCTTCTTAGTTTTGGTGTCATTTTTCATCAGCCTTTTGGACGCCCAGCTGCACAATTTGATTGTATTACAGTTTACCTGTTTCAAGGAGGTAAACATTTCTAATTTCTTCTGTGGTCCTTCTCAGCTCCTGCATCTTGCCTGTTCTGACACCATCACCAATAACATAGTCATGTATTTTGTTGGCGCCATCTTTGGTGGTGTTCCACTCGCAGGGATCGTTGGCTCTTACTATAAAATTGTTTCCTCCATTCTGAGAGTTCCATCGATAGGTGGGAAGTATAAAGCCTTCTCCACCTGTGGTTCTCACCTGTTAATTGTTTGCTTATTTTATGGAACAGGTATTGGAGATTACTTTGGTTCAGCACTGTTGCCTTCCCCCAGGAAGGACGTGGTGGCCTCATTCATGTACAGTGTAGTTACCCCCATGCTGAACCCTTTCATTTACAGTATGAGGAACAGGGACATTAAGAGTGCCCTATGGAGGCTCTACAGCAGAACAATCTAATGTGAATATCTCTGCAATCCTTTTTGGGGTACGATTGGTAAAACCAACAAAACCAAACATGTAGATCATGTACTCTTTCCTTGGTCACATTCTTTTTTTGTCTCGTAGTTTTCATTCCTCTCCATGCCTCACATATGAACTTTACATCTTTCGATTTGTCTTTAATTGAATTGGCAGAGTATCCTGGGATCCTTTGTACATCATAGTAAATGAATGAGAGGTTCTCCTCATTGATTCTGATATCCAGGTGAAATGCACAATTTTCTTAGTATATAGTTAAACTTTACTTCTTTCCCTATAGTTTTAGAGTATTTTCCATACAAAATTTGCATCTGCTGAATATATTTACTGAGGTAATTTCTGATGATGAAGTTCACTGGTTTTCAGTTGTGGATTTTATTGGAATCCCCTTGGCGATATTTGAACACTGGTGACCGGGTCTGTTGAAGGAGTTCGTCAAGAAGATGCAACTGCCAGTGGACCCAAGAGTTGGATTGTGGAATCAGAGACCCTTAACCCTCTCCCCTGTCCTTGGATTGTTCATATCACTTGCCTCCCGTGAGCTAGAAGCTAGCCTTAGGAGACTATCTGGATGTATACATGACTGACTGCAGTTGGATTGTCAAACCTCAGAGGGAAGGCAGGGGAGAGTGAATGGGGGTGGCGCGGAAAGGGGGGGAACAGATCAACCAATGAACTCATATGCATATATACATAACCCATAGACACAGACAATAGGGTGGTGAAGCCTTGCGGGGCACGGGAGTGTGCAATGAGAGAAAAAAGGGACATATGCAATACTTTCAACAATAAAGATTTATTTTTTAAAAAGGCCTTCACTGTATATAAATGTTTAAATTTTTTAAAATGTCTTTATTGATGAAGGTATTACATATGTGTACTTATCCCCCCATTACCCCCTCAACACCCCCACTCAAGCCGTCACGCCCCTGTTGTCTGTGTACATTGGTTAGGCTTATATGCATGCATACAAGTCCTTTGGTTGATCTATCCCCTATACCTCCACCCTCGCCTACCTTCCCTTTGAGGTTTGATGGTCTGATCAGTGCTTCTCTGTCTCTGGATCTGGTTTTGTTCATCAGTTTATGTTGTTCATTATATTCAATAAATGAGTGAGATCATGTGATATTTATCTTTCTCTGACTGGCTTATTTCACTTAGCATAATGCTCTCCAGTTCCATCCATGCTGTTGCAAATGGTAAGAAAAAATTTGGTGTATTCCTAGAAACGTACAATCTTCCAAATGGAATCAGGAAAAGAAATCTGAATAGACAGAATACAACTAATGAAATTGAAGCAGTAACAAAAAAACTCCCAACAAACAAAAGATGTCTCAATAAATTTAAGAAGTTTGATATCATATCAAGCATCTTCTCTGACCATAATGGTATAAAACTAGAAATTAATCACAAGGGAAAAAAAAGAAAAACAAAGAAAGACATGGATGCTAAATAGTATGTTACTAAGCAATGAATGGTTTAATGGGGAGATCAGGGAGGAAATAAAAAGACACCTGGAAACAAACAGCAAAAGCAGTCTCAAGACATAATTCATAGCATTACAGACCTATCTTAAGAAACAAAAAATCTGAAATAAACAATCTAAATTTACACTTACTAGAACTAGAAAAAGAACAAAAAGCAAAGCCCAAAGTGAGTAAAAGAAAGGAAACAATATAGATTAGAGCAGAAATATATAAAATAGAGTCTAAAAAAGTACAAAAGATCAATGACACCAAGAGCTGTTTTCTTTTTGTAGAGATAAACAAGGTTGACCAACTTTTAATCAGACTTATCAAGAAATAAAGAGAGGACCCAAATAAAGAAAATCAGAAATTAAAGAGGAGCCATAACAACTTACTCCACATAAATACAAGGGATACTAAGAAAACAGTAGGAACAACTATATCCCAACAAATAAAACAATCTGGATGACATGAACACATTCCTAGAAATGTACAATTTTCCAAACTGAATCAGGAAAAAAATTTGAATAGATAGATTGCAACTAATAATATTGAAGCAGTAACCAAAAACTCCCAACAAACAAAGTCCTGGACCGGATTATGTCACAGGTGAATTTTACCAACTATTTAAAGAAGAACTAAAACCTATTCTCAAACGATTCCAAAAAATTCAAGAAAAGAGAAGACTCCCTAGCTCTTTTAAAGAGGGCAGCATTATCCTGATTCCAAATCCAGATAAAGACTGTACAACGAATGAAAATTATAGCCAATATCCCTGATGAGCATAGATGTTAAATTCCTCAACAAAATATTAGCAAATGGAATCCAGAGACACATTAAAAAGATTATGCGCTCTAATTAAGTGGAATTTATTCCAGGGATGCAAGGTTGGTACAACAGTCACAAGTCAATAAACCTGGGACATCACATAAACAAAATGAAGGATAAAAACCGCATGATCATGTCCATAGGTGCAGAAAAAGCATTTGATATAATGCAGCACCCTTTTATGATAAAAACTCAGTAAAGTGGGAATAGAGGGAACACAACTCAGCATAATAAAGGCCATAAAAACAAAAGGAAATTTGCCGTAGCTGTGTGATTGAGTTGGTTGGAGCATTGTCCCATACACCAAAAGTTTGCAAGTTTGATTCCCAGCCAGGGTACATACTTAGGGTGTGGGTTCAATCCCTGGTCAGGGTGTGTGCTGGAGGCAACCAATTGATGTGTCTCACATCAATGTCTCTCTCACTTTTTCCTGTCCTCTCTCTCTAAAATTAATAAAAATATACCATTGGTGAGGATTTAAGGGGAAAAAAAAGGAAGTTTTATCTCTTATGACAGAATGGATGAACCTGGAGAGTATTTTTTTAAGCTTTTCCTTTTATTTTCTTTCATTATATATTTTTTAGCCTGGAGAGTATTATGCTGTGTGAAATACGCCAGTCAGAGAAAGAAAACTACCACATTATTTCACTTATATGTGGAATCTAGTGAACAAAATAAATGGAAATAGACTCATAGATTCAGATGACAAACTGAGAGCTGTCAGAAGGCAAGGGTTTGGGGGGCTGTGAAAAAGGTGAAGGGATTAAGTATAAAAACCTCCTCATAGACACAGACAACAGAATGGTGATTACCAGAAGGAAAAGGGTGTAGGGAGTGGTAGATGAGGGTAAAGGGTTTCAAGATAAAAGTTGATGGAAGGAAACTTGACTTAGGGTTGTGAGCACACAATACAAACTATACTAATAATAGAGGAATATGCAAATTGTCCAGGACACCGTCACAGTAACAGTAATGACCGGACAGCTGTGTGGGGCGACAAGGCCAACAGGGGTGTTAGTGAGAGATTACCAAACGACTGAACAGCAGGCTGCATGGGGCGACCAGGCCAGTAGAGGGGGGCAGTTGCGGGCAAACAGGCCAGCAGGGGGGGCAGTAAAGGGCAACAAGGCCGGCATGGGGGGCACTTAGGGGCGTCCAGGCCAGCGGGCATGGGCAGTTGGGGGTGACCAGGCTGGCAGGGGGGGGGGAGTTAGGGGTGATCAGGCCTGCAGGCAGGTGAGCAGTTAGGAGCCAGTGGTCCCAGATTGTGAGAGGGATTTCGGATTGGAGAGGGTGCAGACTGGGCTGAGGGGACCCTCCCCCATGCATGAATTTTGTGCACTGGGCCTCTAGTATACATATAATGTATTATAGAATTGTACACTGAGCCCTAGCCAGTTTGGCTCAGTGGATAGAGCATCGGCCTGTGGACTGAACGGTCCCAGTTTTAATTCTGGTTAAGGTCACATGCCTGGGTTGTGGGCTCAATTCCCAGAAGGGGGCATGCAGGAGGCAGCTGACCAATAATTCTCATCATTGATGTTTCTTTCTCTCCCTCTCCCTTCCTCTCTGAATCAATAAAAATATATTTTAAAAAAGAATTGTACACTGAAACATATATAGTTTTTGTTAATCAATATCACCCCAATAACTTAAATTAAAAAATAGAGAAAGCAAAGAAAAGATGACTGTAGCCCTACATGCAGAACATAGACATCTGTGAAAACCCCCATAAGATTTAAGAAAATTGTCAATTTGTTATATCAAAATAGATGGTTGTCTAATGTAACAACATGCATAAATTCCACAGAAAATGTTGAACTTTGATTGTCTTTCTAAATAACAAAATAAAAACCACATCTCAACACATAAAATCCAAAACTCCAAAGCTGGACTATAGAAAAAAAGAGGAAGTTTCTCTTTAAGGCATAAATGTTAAACGAGAAAATAGAAATGATATCATAATCTTGGTATAGAAAACATAATTATCCCTCCATAGAATGGTCAATTCAATGAATGTGCAGATATACAGGTCACACATTGCTGCTTTTAAATTGAAAAAAAAATTGTTTAAATTTATAAAATTCCTGCAACTTGGAAGTGAAAAATACAGGGGAGCTTTCTCCTGAGAAGAGGAAGGCCTCTTAAAAAATACATTCCCTTTTCATCTTCTATTAACAACAGCAAGTCCTCAGAGATTGGGATAATGCCGAACCATTTGACTAATTATGAGCTCTGTGCATTGAGCTCCCAGGGCCATGCAGCAATAGATAACCAGCTGTGCCTCCAGCCCTTCAGGTTCCCGTCTCAGTCCAGGGGCTTCACATCTGAGTCTTCTCCTCTCGCATCCACTGCATCAGGAGCCCATGACTAACTCTGACGTCCTGCCAGTCTTGATGGAACCTGAACCTTCATTGCTTGCCAGGCAGGACAGGGGCAGTGGATTCCCACTCCTTGGTCAGACTCCAGCAGGGACAGAACTGCCCAGTGAGTACTGTGGAGGCGATGGATGGAGAAGGGACTGTCAGGAGCATTTTTTTTCTCATCATTAGGACAGACAGGAGAGTTGGGACAAACAGCTGGGAGGGCACCAGTATGGAACGTTTCAGATATTTTTGTCCTTAAAAGGGTAGAATCTGAATAGCTGGAGGGAAACATCTGAGTGACATTCATTTCTGATCCCCCAGGGCCTATACTCTGCTTGGCAGAGACAACAACAGTCTCTGCTAAATACTGAAGAGACGCTTCCTTGGGTCTCAGAGACAGAGTGTGGGTGACACGGTTCCACAGGCCCAGTGCTTTCTTTCCAGTAATTTCCCTCCTTTTAGCAATGATTCCTGGGGTCCGCAGAAATAAAACAGTATTTGTATGTATCTATGTCATGGATTTTCCAAGAAACCTATCCATTTCCATATAATAGTATTTACTATATATATTTTTATATTTTTATTCATTTCAGAGAGGAAGGGACAGGAAGAGTGAGATAGAAACCTCAATGATTAGAGAGAATCATTGATCAGCTGCCTCCTGCACGCCCCCTACTTGGGATCGAACCGGCAGCCTGGGCATGTACCCTTGACTGCAGGCTGAAGCTCTATACACTAGGACAAACCGGTTAGGCATTTTGTTTTTGTTTTGTTAATCCTCACCTGGGGACATTTTTCCATTGACCTTTTAGAGAGAGTGGAAGAGAGTGGGAAAGACAGAGGGAAACATTTATGTGAGAGAAACACATTGATTGGTTGCCTCCTGCATGCACCCTGACCAGGCTTTGGGCCCGGGGATGAGCCTGCAACCACGATACTTGCCCTTGACCAGAATCAAATCTGGGACCCCTTGGTCAGCAGGCCAACGCTCTATCCATTGAGCCAAATGGGATAGGGCTACAACATTTAAATATAAAGAAAAATTGTGAGATTTTTTAAAAAGTACAAAATATTTAAAAGAGAAGAAAAGAGAAGTAAATGTTTTTGTGTGGACTGAGACACATTTCAGGATTTTCACTCATTCCATGAACAAATTACCTGGGACATGAAGGGCTTCTACCTTTCTCTGCCGGATAATAGAATGAAATGTCCTTCAGCCGTTCCTGGGATTGATTTTCATCAATAAGCCCACTATTCCAATCTGATTTAAAGACAATTGGGGGTCACACATTTTCCAGAGATGGGTGTTATTCTCCCATCTAGTGGGTGACAGCTGTGGGACTCAGACACAGGCCTCCTGATTCCCAGTCCAGGGCGCTGTCCCCTCCACTCAGCACAATGATTGTTTCTTTGCAAACAAGGGCACCACCACCAATTCCTTCTGTTGGGATTTGGTGAGTTCATCTGTGGTTTGCAGGGACTTTTATTTTATGAATGTTGTGGATCATAGGTTTCCTATGAGTAGCAATGCATTTCTCAGCATATTTGTAAAACCGAGATATGAAAACATAATTCCTATACAAGTTGTGCATTGTCCTGGGGCTCTATCATGAAGACTATTGCTAGTCAGACTTCAAGGAACTTTCTAATTTTATACGTTGGCAATCAGAGCATGTAGTTGATTTTGTCTGATTTTTCTATTGGGAAAGTAAGTGTCTCGGTTATTAATAGTAAAACTGCACACATATTAATTTTACAACTCAATCAATTATCTTTTTTGAATATATCTTTAGAAAATTCTCACTTGTATGATATGGATAGGGGCATAAGAATTTTCTTAGCCCAGTCTTAATTAAAAATTGAAAAATAAAATGAAGTTTACCCCACAGATAATACTGAGCATCATTCAAAGTGCTGAAATTGATGTATGTATTTCACAGGGAGACTTGAAACGCAATGCTGTGGTTAAATGAGAACTCAGGGAACAATATGTGTAACATGAGAACATTTAGATAAGTTTTCAGGAAAACTGCTTATGAGTACAAAGCTCAATGCTAACATTATAAAAATATTGAAAGGAAAATGCATTCATCAAATTGATGACAGTGTTTGCCTTTGGACAACTGACGTGCAGAGAAAGATTAGGCAGGGATCACAAAATACCCTTAAGTGTTATCAATAATAAATATGAGTTCTATAGCACATATGATGAAATATTCATATTTTAATATGGGTAGTGGGAAAAACTATTGATAATAATTGATAACATTATAAAGTATTTATTAATAGCCTGGCAATGATTCCTTACCCTAGTTACGTGTTAATATGCCCAAAGCACTTATGTGTAGAAATTCTCATTTAACTGGCTTTAGGTTATGGTCAGCCAATCATCAAGTTTTAAAAGATGGATAATAAGTATAATGATCAACTAGCATTGATAACAAATGTTTAAGTATTTTATATTTATAATTTAATGTTATTTCTTACAGCAATCCTATTAGATCAGTTTAATTAATATACCCCTGTTACAGATCAGCAAGCTAACCAGGTGTTTGTAACAGCTACCTTTGTTCTTTTCTGATTTGATTTTCCCCAAACTACATAACTTTTTTGATGCAAAAATGATTTTTCCTGATATAGTGAATCTAAAGTTTAGGTAGTATTACAAAATGGAAATGATCCGCTCTATACATAGGAATCTAGCATGTCACACAAAGGAATAACCATTTTGACAAAGTAATACTTCTGTTTTGACCTGATTTGCCTTCAGGGACTGATTTAGGAGAAATGCAGTCCGCCTATCAGGAAGAACTGACTTGGAAAGCTCTTAAGCTGCATAAGAAAGCCAACCTAAGGTTTTAGGCCTGGTTTGGTCCTAAATTTTTCAACTGTTCATTGGAGGGTTGGTTCTGATGAGAAATCAACCCTTCACAAATGTTTCTGATTAGAGACATATTTAAGAAGTACCATCCACCACAAACCAAAACAGTAAAGTGCCAAGTCAATCTCAGATGTTTCTCTCGGATCGTGCATCACTGATAGAAAATAACCTCTCAAAAAGAAGAGTAAGTACAGAGTATTTGTGAAAGTTAGTTATTGCTTAATCATTGGTGCATTGTAAAATACTATCATCTTCAGGATCAGTGATGCTGTATGATTTTGTTGCATTTAACAAAAACATATTTTTCAAAATGTGTAGTCTACCAAGACCAAATATTTATACATGAGTTTTATTTGAGGGGACTTTGATCAGAAAATCCACACATTTGAGTGAGCACTTATCTTCAAGGAAGACAGATGTCATAAAACAAGCAAAAAATGAAAATCCTTTAAGATATTTGCCATGTAAAAATGCTATCTGATCATTAACAGTATGGTATGTTAGAATAGAGTTAGTGTGGTTTTAGCTCTTCTAGACTATATTCCAAATTAAGAAAATTTCTTACACTGCATTTGGATGAGATAAAGTATTTTCAACTGCTTCTTAGTGTCTCTCAAATATAATGTTTGTCCTATAAAAGAATATTTCTCATTCCATATTTTTCCTTCAAAAGTAGAAGGCTGACATTTTTTCTGTTCATGGATTTGTTATCTCAAAATGTCCATTCTTCTCTAATATTCTTGACCCAGTGATTCTAAAGTGTATATAGAAACAGATGAGTAGCCCAGACATCAATAAGCAAAGAGTTCTAAAAAGAGTCAATAACTCAGACATGTTGCTGAAGGTAATGAGTGAGGAAGTTATATGGTCCTCAAGTGTAACTATTTGTGAATTGCTTGAGTCCAAAATATGGATGCCTCTACACTTTTTTCATTTATTTAGCACTCTCTTCTTTTTCAAAATGTGTCCTATATGCATAGAACCACAGAATCAAACAGGTGGCTCAGAATTCTTCCTCTTGGGACTCTCAGATGATCCAGAAGTGCAGCCTCTTCTGTTTGGGCTGTTCCTGTCCATGTACCTGGTGACCATGCTCGGGAACCTACTCATGATCCTGGCTGTCATCTCTGACTCCCACCTCCACACACCGATGTACTTCTTCCTTTCCAATTTGTCCTTGGCTGACATCAGTTTCAGCACCACGACAGTTCCCAAGATGCTGGTGAACCTCCAGACACACAGCAAATCCATCACCTATGCAGGCTGCCTAATTCAAGGTACTGTTTTTACTCTTTTTGGATGTTTGGATAATATACTCCTGGCTGCGCTGGCCTATGACCGGTTGGTGGCCATTTGTCAGCCCCTACACTACCTGGTCATCATGAGCCCCCGCCTCTGTGGCTTGTTGGTCCTGCTGTCATTTTTCATCAGCCTTTTGGACTCTCAACTGCACTACTTGATGGTGTCACAACTTAGCTTCTGTGCAGATGTGGAAATCCCTCATTTCTTTTGTGACCCTTCTCAACTCTTCAACCTTGCCTGTTCTGACACCTCCACCAATGACATATTGATCTACTTTATTGGAGCCATCTTTGGTGGTGTCCCACTGTCAGGGATCCTTTTCTCTTACTATAGAATTGTGTCCTCCATTCTGAGAATCCCATCATCAGGTTCAAAATATAAAGCCTTCTCCACCTGCGGCTCTCACTTGTCAGTTGTTTGCTTATTTTATGGAACAGGCCTTGGTGTGTACCTCAGTTCTGCTGTGTCATCTTCCCCCAGGAGGGATGCGGTGGCCTCAGTGATGTACACTGTGGTCACCCCCATGCTGAACCCCTTCATCTACAGCCTGAGGAACAGAGACATCAAGAGGGCCCTATGGAGGATGATCAGAAGAATAGTCTGATCCCTATACTTGTGCTATCATTTTTGGTTCATAGACTGGAAAAAGCAGTAAAATCAAACATGTGCAACAAGAAATTCTGACTCTGCGGTCACACAATGCATAGGTACCTATATGGCTCTCCGCTTTCTGTTTACAACCTTTACCTTCTTAGCACAGCTGCAATGGAATTGGGAGATGGTTTTGGACTCCCTACTTAAATCATAGCCCCTGCAGGATTATATGCCCTTCTCACTTTCCTTATGCATTACCCAGGACTCTTGGTCATGAGCAGTCTTGTTTCTATTATTAAAAAAATCGTAGCTCTCTCTTTCTTGTTATTTATTCTTTCCATAGTTTCTTCATGATTCTTCTCTATTTATCCATGTTTTTGCTCATTCATGATCTTCTTTGTATTCTTGAGAATAATCGGGACTTTCCTAGGAAACTGGATGTATAATTCCTAATTTTCCTGATAGTTTCCCTCCATTCTATCTAACATGTCCATCAATTACGTAGCCCAACATGAAAGGACAAATACAGTATAATTCCACTTATATGAGGCACCTAAAGTAATCAGATTCATAGAGACATGAAGTAGAATTTTGGTTGCCAGAGAATAGGGAGTTAGTATTTATTTGGGAAATAAAGAGTTTTATTTTGCAAGATAAAAAGAGTTCCCGAGATGAATGTTGGTGATGGTTTCACAGCAATGTGAATGTACTTAATACTATTGAACGCAACACTTAAAATGTTTAAGATGGTAAATTTTATGTTAGGTGATTTCACCACAATGCAAACAAAAGATATCCTTTTAATTATAAGGGACATGTTGTTCCAACTGTTGGGTGTGTCACTTAGCCCTCAGCATCAGCCCCCATAGGGATCTGCCTCAGCTGCAGAGAGCCACGGTAACCAAGGTCATGCCTCCTTCTGAAGCATCTCACATGCCATGACATTTGGCATCTGGTCACCAATATCAGCCAACTCTAAAGGATCATCCTCAACCCAGACCTTCCTGGTGATTTTAGGAGGCCTCTGATGGGCTTCAACTTGGCTTGACTTCTTCCACTGCCCTTCCTTGTTACAAAGAGTTTGCATAACCACAGAGTGTGAGGGAACAGTCCCTGCAAGACTGTTTTGACTTAAGACACCAGCCACAAGTTCAGAAGTCCCCAAGGCCACCCCCACTTCATACCGATGAGCCACAAACTCAGGGTCTCCCTCACATTCAATAATTTTCTCAAGTGACTCAGAATGAGGGCATTTCCTCAAGTTGAAGAATCACCAGCATGAGCCACAGAACTTAGGATAGTGCTATACATATGGTTACAGTTTGATTACAGCAATGGAATACAAATTAGGACTAGTGAAAGGAAGGTACACATAGGGAATATCCGAAGCATCCTATATGTGAAGCTTCTTGTCCTCTCCTCATGAAGTTTTGATCCATTACCTCCTCCTGGTCACAATGTGACAAATTGCTCAGAGTATTGCCACCAGGTAGCACCACTGAGCTTCTGTGTATAGAGTTTTTAATGAGGCTTTGTTACCTAGGTGTGATAAATTGAATTATTGCCCATTTGGTTGAACACAATTTCCAGCTTTCCTCCCCACAGGTTGGCTGACATCATTTGGCCTAAAGCCCCACCCCTTGATTTACCTGGTTAGTCTTTTTGGCATGACCAATCCTCATCTTGAATCACCTCATTAGCATAAAATATAAGGTAAGGTTGATCGGGCCCACCACAAAAAACCCATCAATCCTATCACTAGAGAAATTTAAAGGGCTTAATGGTTACCCCCAGGCCTGGGATTAAGGTCATATCTCTTTGTAAGTGAGGCCAAATTCATGACTACACATCTGCTGGGCCACAGGTGTTGATTCCAGGAGCACTGCCTGCCTAACATCCTGCATGCTAATTGCTGTCTCAGAGTCTGCTTGGCAAGGAAGTTAACTTGGGATATCTTCTTACTAATAAAATTATTTTGGGGAGATTTTAAAGACAATTTCAAGCTAGTTTTTCAAATAGTCAGCAATGTTCTACAAATTACAAACCCAGTGTTGGATTCAGAGATGGGAAAATTCAAGGAGAGGAGATGAAGTATTGAAATTTGGGGCAGTAGGGAGTTCCCCATAGAAAATCTTCATGGATATAGAATCATACTTTAAAAATATGTATTCAGAGGAGAAACCAAGATGGCGGCATAGGTAAACACCTGAAATTGCTGCCTCACACAACCACTTCAAAAATACAACTAAAAGACAAAACAGACATCATCCAGAACCACAGGAAGGCTGGCTGAGTGGAAAGTCTACAACTAGAAGGAAAGAGAAAAGCACACTGAGACTCAGAGGAGGTGCGAAGTAAAGTGCTGAGGTATGGAGGCACCCAGGGAAAGAAAGGGCAACTGAGGACGCGGTTGTCTTTTTCAATCGGGAGGGAGACACAAGCTCCCGACTGCTCTGAACTTTAGTTCTGGGAGAGTCTCTGGAGACCCAGACTCATACGGGGAGAAACTGGACTGTCTGGCATCAGGCGGAACTAGAGGGTGGCTTTCTCTCAGAGGTGCTGGCAGCGACTATTGGGACACTGAGACCCATGGCCTCTTAAGGCAGGGCTGAGGATCATCCATAGCTGCTTGCTCCGCCCTGTTGATTCCCTGAGACTCCGCCCCACCCAAACTGTGTGCTGAGGCTTTTGCATATGAATGGCCTGGCCCTTTGCAATCTAAAATTACCTAACAAACTGCAGCTGGGTAAGAGAGACCCAGAACATCCAAAAGAAGGCCCAAGGCCCCACAGCAGCTTGCATTGCTTCACAGCTGGGCCTCATCTGGGCTCCTCCAAACCCCAAACAAGGAAGAGGAATCTGCAGATCTCTCCGTAGATCCTGCTGGGTAGCCTCAGGAAGAGGCTAAATTAGCACCTCCTTAGAGATCCAAGAGCCAGTGTACCCAGTGGTCAGAGTGGGACCATCCAGATTACAACTCCTCAGATCCATAAGGGACACACTCAGGGGGTAGACTCAGTGAATACCAAAGCCCCAGTGAAGCAAGTATTGCCCCAGAAGGGTGTCTCCAGCACAGAAGTTCTCCCACTGTAGACACAGCTGAATCTCACAGCCAATTGGCCTGGAGGTCAATTCCTCCCAGTGATACCAACAACAATCAAGGCTTAACTACAACAAGACTGTGCACAAAGCTCTCAAAAGGGTGCACCAATAGTGTCCACCTCAGGTAATTGGGGAGGCTGAGCCACTGGGCCCTATAGGACACCTAGCACAGAAAGCCACTCTATCAACACAGGGAAGCATAAAAAATGCGGAGACAAAGAAACAGGTTACAAATGACAGAAATGGAGGAAAGCAAACTACTGGATCTAGGTTCCAAACCACGGTTATAAGGCTTTTCAAGAATTTTCTTGAAACCACTGATAAATTTAATGAGACCCTCAAGAAATCTAGTGAGACACTTGAGGATATGAAAAAGGACCAATTAGAAATTAAGCATACACTGACTGAAATAAAGAATATTATACAGAGTTCTAACAGCAGACTAGAGGATCGCAAGAATCAAGTCAAAGATTTGAAATACGAAGAAGCAAAAAACACCCAACCGGAAAAGAAAAAAGAATCCAAAAATATGAAGATAGTGTAAGGAGCCTCTGGGACAGCTTCAAGCGTACCAACATCTGAATTATGGGGATGCCAGAAGAAAAGAGAGAGCAAGATATTGAAAACCTATTTGGAGAAATAATGACAGAAAACTTCCCCTACCTGGTCAAAGAAATAGACTTACAAGTCCAGGAAGCGTAGAGAACCCCAAACAAAAGGAATCCAAAGAGAACCACACCAAGACACATCATAATTAAAATGCCAAGAGCAAAAGACAAAGAGAGAATCTTAAAAGCAGCAAGAGAAAAACAGTCAGTTACCTACAAGGGAGTACCCATACGACTGTCAGCTGATTTCTCAACAGAAACTCTGCAGGCCAGAAGGGAGTGGCAAGAAATATTCAAAGTGATGAGTAGCAAGAACCTACAACCAAGATTACTTTATCCAGCAAAGCTATCATTCAGAATTGAGGGTCAGATAAAGAGCTTCACAGATAAGGAAAAACTAAAGGAGTTCATCACCACCAAACCAGTATTATATGAAATGCTGAAGCGTATTCTTTAAGAAGAGGAAGAAGAAGAAAAAGGTAAAGATAAAAATTATGAACAACAAATACATATCTATCAACAAGTGAATCTAAAATTCAAGTGAATAAAAAATCTGATGAATAGAATAAACTGGTGAATATAATAGAATCAGAGGCATAGAAAAGGAGTGGACTGACAATTCTCAGGGGGAAAGGGGTGTGGGGGTTGCGGACGAGACTAGACAAAAATCGTACACCCATGGATGATGACAATGGGGGTGGGGGGAGTAAGGGCAGAGGGTGGGGTGGGAACCGGGTGGAGGGGAGCTATGGGGGGAAAAAAGAGGAACAACTGTAATAATTTGAACAATAAAGATTTAATAAAAAAACTAAAAAAAATACTTATTCTTTTTAAAATTTGAAACCCTAGGGCAGTGGTTGGCAAACTGTGGCTCGAGAACCACATGCGGCTCTTTGGCCCCTTGAGTGTGGCTCTTCCACAAAATACCATGTGTGGGCACGCATGTACAGTGCGATTGAGACTTCGTGGCCCATGTGCAGAAGTAGGTGATGTCTACTAGTAGAAGGAGCTTTAACTGTGTGCTGGCAGACATCCTACTTAACTCTCTTCTTGTTTCCACTCTCAACATTCACTAACATATAGCTGCACACATGTTTTCAGGTGAGAAATCTCCACTCTTCAGGTCACTTTTGTCACCCCCTGAGTTAGTCATTTTAGTTTTTCTTTTCCTTTTGCCCTACACCAGTGATGGCGAACCTTTTGAGCTCCGCGTGTCAGCATTTTGAAAAACCCTAACTTAACTCTGGTGCTGTGTCACATATAGAAATTTTTTGATATTTGCAATCATAGTAAAACAAAGATTTATATTTTTGATATTTACTTTATATATTTAAATGCCATTTAACAAAGAAAAATCAACCAAAAAATGAGTTCACGTGTCACCTCTGACACATTGTCATAGGTTCGCCATCACTGCCCTACACCAAAGTAATTAAATGATCTGAGCCTTAGTTATATGATTTGTTGTTCCATCCTTCAAAATCAGTTCATATAAACATTTTGCTCTTGCAAGAATGTCCTAAATAGCTTTTTAGTGTTCACTATCTCCCCTCTCCCCTTTTATTTGACAACCAGATCAAGAAGTTGCCCAATTGAGAAAATGGGGACCTTAGAGGTTTCTCAAATCCATTTTCCCCAGCCCCAAGGTAAGGATTCTTTTAAATCAGGGAAGGGAAAGTGGGGGTGGGAGGGGAGACAAGTGGTGATTCAGGACAGCATACTTCTTTAGGAACCTGCAGGGATCTGAGGAAGACCAAGAAATCTCTAAATCTCTCTGCTGAGTCCTGCTGATGCTTGATAAACACTCACTATTTTGCACATATTTCCCCACCTCCTCGGGAGAGGCACCTTCTGGCCGTTTTTCCAAAAACTCAAGTCTCAAGCAGAATTCCTCATGAATTAGCATATCTATAGCAGGAGCTACTAATTAGCCTGAAGACCCTGGGGGAAATGCAGGCTGAAAGGAAGACAGCCTCAGAAACCTAGTGTTTTACTTTGTTACAGGACCATTTTAACAATTATCACCTGTGTTATTTTTTGTTCCTGCAGAAGGAGATGCCCAGCCAGGTATTCATGTGCAAGCACTTTATTGGAGGGAGCAAGGAACATGGGTAGGAAAGAGGACAGTGAGTAAGAGAAGAACATACATCCAACAAAGTTTGCAATAAGTCAGTTACAAGAGTGAATGAGCTGATTGATCATCCTGTGGAGAAATTCTGGGAAATGGTACAAAATCCAATTCTCAGCATTATCCCAACTAAGGAATGAGAGGTATGGTAACCCCACACCTCTCCTTTAAGAGCTGTCTATGGCTTGGCTGGTGTGGTACAGTGGTTGAGCATTGACCTGTGAACCAGGAGGTTATTGTTTGATTTCCAGTCAGGGCACATGCCCAAGTTGTGGACTTGATCCACAGTAGGGTGCATGCAGGAGGCAGCTGATCCATGATTCTCTTTCATCATTGATGTTTCTACCTCTCCCTCCCTCTCTATTCCTCGCTGAAATCAATAAAAATATAGATTTTTTTTAAAAGAGCTGTCTCTGATATAACACAATTCCCTGTCACTTCTGCTCTCACCTATTGGGCAAAGTAGGTTCCAGCTGGTGCTGGATGTTGGCAGTCATGCAATAGAGATGGTGAGAGGGTCCCAGGGAACGTGGGAGGAAAGTTGACAGCATGTACCACTCCATGCTTCCTTGCAGACTCAAATCTATCAACATTCGTCCCCCCAAATGAAGTAGGTTCTAAACATGTTCCACATATCTATAACTAATATTTCTGATGCACCACAAGAGAGTTCCAGAAACAAATTGTATCATGTGAGGAAACAACTCTTACTTTATTATACTCATTATTACATGTTTTTGGATCTTAGAGCATGTATCTCAAAATTGCAATAATGGGAAATATAAGTCAAATAAAAAAGGAAAGGAAGGAAGATGGATGAAAGAAAGGATAACAAAGAATGACACTTCTCAGTTTTTGAGGCAATACATTCCTGTACGTCTTTTGAAGAAACCATCTTTCAAAGCTAGATCCCTACTTTGAAGTAGAAAATCACATCACTGCTCTTGTGATAGGTAGGAGAGCGAAGTCAGCTAGCCTGGTTGTAGTCCAACTCAATCTCAGTTCCTTCTTTTGAAAAGTGAAGTGAATGAGAGAAAATATCTCAAAGAAATATTTCTAAGATGAAATTAAATCATTTATGTGAAGAAACAGGTAGAGTCCTGATATTGTAAGCACCTTGTTCTGATTATTGTATAATTTTCATTCCATTCTTCTGGCAAAAAAGGCATACAATCCAGTTAAGGTGAAGCTCACAAACATATGAGGACAACATTTTGGGGAACTAAGTTAACACTTGATATGATAAGTGATTCAAATTTAAAGTAAAAAAAATCTTCAGAACAGCTGGAGGAATGCTGTCCACACAGGGAATATAGGGAAGAAAAGTGAAAAAGGAATTTCTGAGGGAGTTGATGAGAAGAAACTAATACAAAAATAAGCAAAAGCGAAATCACACATGCTTTGAAAATAGAAGAAATAAACCATATCATTTAGGAGAAATAAGAACCAGATATTTAAATTTGAAACATTTACCTTTGGATACACAATGACACTTAGTTCTGAGGCCAGTGATCCATCACAGACATGATGCTGCTAGTTTTAGGAGCCTTCTCAGGGCCCCCTTCACATCCTTGTTCCTCAGGCTGTAGATGAAGGGGTTCAGCATGGGGGTGACCACGGTGTACATGACTGAGGCAACTGAGTTTTGTAGGGAAGAATGGGTCAGAGCAGAACTGAGGTAGACCCCCAGGCTTGTCCCATAGAACAAGGAGACCACAGAGAGGTGAGACCCACAGGTGGAAAATGCTTTATATTTCCCTCCTGCAGAGGACATTCTCATTAAAGAGGAGACAATCTTGGAGTAAGAAAACAGAATTCCTGTGAGAGGAAGCACACCCAGGAGGGCAGCAGACACATACAAGACAATGTTATTGATGAGGGTGTCAGAGCAGGCCACCTTGAGGATCTGAGCCAGTTCACAGGAGAAATGTGGGATTTCAGTGCCGACACAGAAGGTCAGCCTCCTCATCAGTAGAATATGAAGCAGGGAGACCCAGAACATGATGAACCAAGATATCAGAACCAGAATGCCACAGAAGCGTGGGTTCATGATGACCATGTAGTACAGGGGGTGGCAGATGGCCACATACCGGTCATAGGCCATCACAGTCAGGAGTAAGGTGTCCATTCCAGCAAAAATCATTAAAAAATACACCTGAATGAGGCACCCAATGTAGGTAATGCTTTTGCTCTGTGCCTGGACATTCACCAGCATCTTTGGGACCGTGGTGGAGGTGAAACAGATGTCAACAAAGGACAGGTTGGAGAGAAAGAAATACATGGGGAGTGGAGGTGGGCATCAGAGCTGATGGCCACAATGATGAGCAGGTTTCCAAGCACAGTGAACATGTACATGGACAGGAACACTCCACAAAGGAGGGGCTGCAGTTTGGGATCATCTGAGAGACCCAGGAGCAGGAATTGTGACACTTCTGTGTGGTTTTCTGCTTCCATGCAGCTGGTGTTTTATCTGAAGAAGGAGGCAAAAGCAGCATTCAATAAACAGTCAAATGTCATCTGAGCTAGTCATCACCTTTTAACAGTTAAATATATTTTTATTGATTTCAGAGAGGATGGGGGAGAGAGAAAGAAACATCAATGATGAGAGAGAATCATAAATCAGCTGCCTTCTGCATGTCCCCCACTGGGGGTAGAGGTTGCAACTCTGACTGAGAATCGAACCGTAACATCCTGTTCATGGGTTGATGGTCAATCACTGATCCATGCCGACTGGAATATGCATCACCTTTTGATTTCAACATTGCTTGGCAATCTTATATGATCTAGTAGTCATGCCAATGCCAGTGACTTACTCATTTAACCCAGTTTTATTTTAAGTTGTGTAATCATTCAGACTTTTTAAAATTTAGCAGTAATGTTTCTATCTCTTGTTTATATTCTACTCACTGGTTCTAATTCTCTTATCCAAATTTTGGGATATAAATCAATTTCTTCTCTCATATCAGCCTTCCAAAATAACTAAAGACATTTAAGGTATTTTCTTTGATAACCTCCATACCTCTTTCATTTCATAATAATCAATTAAACATGTGTTTTCATCTCAAACAATCTTATGTTATGACCTGATGCTTTATATTGATGTAACAGTTCACTCTCCATGTGCCTTATTGTATGTTCATCTAATAATATGATTACTGCTAATGCCATCTTTCTGAGGTACCAAAATGCCTTTAATTACAATAAGAACTCAATAAATTATAGATATTATTGTCATTATTTATCTACATCTTTTACCTCAATTATTTTCTTTTTGTTAATTTTCACCAAGAATATCCCCCCCCCCATTGATTTTTAGAGAGAGTGGAAGGGAGAGGAGAGGCAGAGAGAGAGAGAGAGAGAGAGAGAGAGAAACATCAATGTAGGAAAGCTACATTGATTTATTGGTTCCCACATGCACCCCTGCAACTGAGGTTCATGCCCTTGACCTTCAGTCCATAGGCCACCGGTCTAACCAGTGAGCCAAACCAGCCAGAGCTAAATTATTTTTTATATATAACTCTTCCAAAGTACAGTATAGAGCTATAATTTATAAAGTAGGATCTTGAGTCAAACTTCCTGGTATAGAATTTGTTGTACTATGTTACATCTCTGTGACCTTGACTAAGTTATTTTAGCTGCTGATACCTCACCTATACAATGAGAGTAGTAAATATTTTTTACATTGTAGGATAGATGAATGATTACATGAGACGATGCATATAAGTTTTTCTAGTGTAGTTTCTGTGACATACAGTGTACACTTGATAAAAGTGAATTTCTGTTCTTAACATCACCCTAAATCTGCTTTGCATGGTCACCATTTTTAGTATTTCTAAATATACTAAGCTGGGTCAGTCATCATTATAAACATATCAGGTCTATTATCTTTTTTTTTTTTATCACTATGCAACACTTCTAATTAATGAAGATCCGTTTGACTTCCTCCTCCAGATACTGCCTGCCAAGTGGATTCTTCTCAGAAGAGGAAGATGCATATGCACTACATAGATAATAGGGGAAACAGAAGCACACTACCATCATAATAAAGTAGAAAGCATGTGTGAGGGTATGTGCCCATGTGTACATGCTATTAAGTGGGGATGTGTTGTATTAAATTCAGTGGAATTAATTGAAAAAATGATATAATTTATGTTAAAGTATTCAAAGTGTCTATCTATGAAATCACCCTAAAAATCGAAAGGCAAATTTAAGATTTGAAAATAAAAAGGCAACCAGTTAAATGGGAGAAGTTAAATATTTGCAAACAATACTTCCAATACAGGGGCTAATATCCAAAATATATAAAGAACTCATTTAACTCAACAACAAAAAAACCAAGCAGTTCAATTTAAAAATGGGCAGGAGACCTGAACAGACAATTTTCCCAAAAAGACAAGCAGAGAGCCAACAGATATATGAAACAAAGCTTAAGTTCACCAACTCCAGGGAAAGTGCAAATAAAATCCACAACAAGATATCACCTCATATCTGTTAGAATTGCTATTATCAATAACAAATGATAATAAGATTTTGAGAGGATGTGGAGAAAAGGGAACACTTTAGGGAATGAAAATTGGTGCAGCTTCTATGTAAAACAGTATACAGGCTCATAAAAAAAAGAAGAATAGATTACTTTATCACTCAGCAATTCATTTTCTGGGTATTCACCTGAAAAATTTGAAAACATTTATTCATAAAGATATATGTAAGTACCTTTACGTTTATTGCAGCATTATTCGCAATAACCAAGATATGAAAACAACCTAAGTTTTCTTCAATGGATCACTGGATAGAGAAAATATGGTATATACTTATTATTGAAAACTACTCAGCCATTAAAAAGACAAAATACTGCCATTTGTGACAGCATGGATGGATCTTGAGAGTATCATGCTAAGTGAAATAAGTCAGATAGTAAAGGACAAAAACCATATGATTTCCCTCATATGTTGGATATAAAACAGAAACCAACAAGTGAACAAACAAAGCAAACTCATAAATATAGATAATAGTATAGTGGTTATCACTGAGACAGGTGTAGGTGGAGAATAAGAGTAAAAGGGGTCAAACCTATGGTGATGGAAGGAGACTAGACTTTGGGTGGTGGTGAGCAAACAATAGACTATTCAGATGATGTATTATCTAGACTTAAGCAGCATTATTAACCAATGTTATCCCAATACATTTAATTTTAAAAAGAATGTACAGAAATGCTTATGTTCTCAATAAAATGTTTCACTATTACTAATGACTAGAGGATGCTGATAAAGAAGGAGAGAAAAAAGTCACTGAGGACC
>NW_005871462.1:657680-660605 GCF_000147115.1 Myotis lucifugus | reverse complement strand
GAGTCCTACAGTCTGAGCATCCTGTACTATTCCTTAAAGTGCCTCTCATGTTGGTAAGTTTAAGTTCACTTGTTGGTTAGAAGTTGCAACTGTTTTTGCGCATCGTTATCATGTCAGGAACCTATCAGGTGCCTGGCACAGGTGCTCAACATACACAAATGTTAGATGTATAATAAATTTTGAGACCAATGTGTCAGCCATAACACAAAAGAGAAATCTTCCAGTTCATCATGTAATTGTTTTCCTCTTGCTAAATGAGGAAACCAATGGCAATTTCTTAACAACAGCTGTTTTTAAAACTGCAGACAACAGAATATTCTACATTAACTCACTAGAATAGTGGTGTTAAATTCATGAACAGAACAACACAGTAAATTCCATCTTCAAGTCCTTGATATTCTGCTGAACATCCAAAGAGATTGGTAAAATGAGGAAAGAAAATTTGCCTGAGTACTAAAGTCAGAAATAAATACATTATTTGCAAGTACAATATAGACACTGTGGTGAAACAACAATAACATCAATATAGAACTATTAAGTGATATTATTTGAGTTAGATCTGCTGCAAATTAGGTAGGGAGTACAATAAAGAAACCCAATCACATTAGGAACAACATAGACAATACCTCATGCATAGTAGATCTCCAGTGAGTGGTTAATGAATGAATTGTGGAACATATGGAAATCAAGAAGAGCCTACAGCTTGGGAAAAAAGATCGAGATAACCTGGGAAACAAGTCTCACTGTAGACATCTCTTGAACCAAAAAAGAGAGAGAAGGAAACAGACCAAAAGCTGGAAAAGACAGGTTTCAGTGGAAACAAAAGTACCTTTAAAGTACAGGGACTTCATTGTCATAAATTATATATTACAGGACTGTCCCAGTGTAATTATTCCAGAGTTAAAGTCCAGTACCCACTTTGTCTCATTTCCTTCTCATTCCACAAGCCCTCACTGGAACCTAGGACCTTCTCTGAAGGCTATCACTGAAGCTTTCTGCTCTCCAAGGTCTGTCCCTGGCAAGCCCAATGGAGTTTTTATTTGGCTGGGTTCAGAGAATTAAGGAAACTCATTTAAAGTTTCCTGCATCTCAAGCGCTGAATTCTCAGAACTCCTCATTAAGTAAATTGTTCCATTGTTTTTTCACTCTCCAAACAATTCAGATCCCATGAGGTGCAAAGCTAAAAGAATGGATTTTTTTCTCTGATGCTGTTCAAAGAAACATCAAGGGGGGAGATAAATGTATTTCCTCCAAGGAGATACACTTCTTTCATTGATTTGACTTAAAACTGACAACTTGTCTCCCAGGGAATGTTTAATTGTCCCAGAAACTCACTGTCTGTGATGTTCTTCCTCTGAACAAGTTTGTAGGTGTCATGGATCCCTTGGTGCTTACAGTGTTGCAGAGGCAAAGACGTCCTTTCTAAAGAAAAGCAGAGTTTGGTTAAATAGTTTGATTTTTGAGTCACCATTCTGGGAGTTGTAAGGGATCCTGGTCATCAGTGTCACTGTGTGACCATGGCAATGGGCATGCACTGGCTTCTGCTGTTCTCAGTGAGTGGTTGGGAGCAGCTCAGGAGCAACCACAGTGCACGTACAGTGGTGAATGCAAATGTCAAGAGATCTGAGAGGGGTCTCCTGGGTGAGGCAGCTTCCTTTCACTGATGGGTCTTTGCAAGGAGGCCTGAGTGCTGTCAGATGGCTGCCCTTCCTGCACATATATCATAAGCCTTAACTCTGAAGGGGGATCTGGGCAAAGAGCACAGCATGCTCTAGTTCATCTCTAGGGACATTTCAATACACCATTTTTTTTTAGCCTCACAAGATTTTTAAAAATTCTTAAAATCAGTCAGAAATAGAGAAGTATCACATGATCACACTCATGTGGAAGCTAATGAACAAAATAAACTGATGAACAAAGTAGATCCAGAGACAAGGAAGATTGGAATAGACTGATGAATCCCAGGAGGGTGGGTCGGGAAGAGATTAATCAAAGAATTTATATGCGTATTTGCATAACCCATGGACACAGACAATAGTGCAGTGAAGGCTTGTGGTGGAGGGGGTTTAATGGGGGAAAAAAGGGACATCTGTAATACTTTCAAAAGATAATATAAGTTTTGAAAGAACTGCATTTGAAGAAAATAAAATATTTATTTTTCAGAAAATTAGATTTAATTAAATTAGATGTTATATGTTTGTTCATACTATATTTCTAGAAATGCATTGTCAATACAAGGACCACCAGCTACATGTAGCTATTGAGCACTTGAAATGTGACTAGTACAAACTGCCATGTGCTGTATTATAAAATACACATCAGATTCTGAACTTAATAAAAAATGTATAACATCCATTAATAAATTTTATATGGAATACATTTTAAAATGGTAATATCTGGATACAGTGGGTTAAATAAAACAAAATAAAATATATTATTAAAATTAAAAAAAATTTTTTTTTTAATTTTTCCATTGCAGTTAACATTCAATATTATTGTATATTAGTTTCAGGTGTACAGCATAATGATTAGACATTTATATAATTTATGAAGTGATTCACCTGATTAGTTTAGGACCAACCTGGTATCAGACATAATTATTACAATACTAGAGGCCCAGTGCATGAATTCGTGCATGGGTGGGGTCTGGCTGGCCTGCCCTGATCAGGGCCAATCAGGCTGGGCTGGCTGGGGGCGGGGGGGGCGGGCATGGGCAGTTGGCTGGCCGGCCCTTCCCCCTGGTCAAACTCCCAGTTGAACTCCCTGTCAAGGGGACAATTTGCATATTAGCCTTTTATTATATACTTGATTATCGGCAGGGAAACTACTTATCTGGGCGAGGGTATCGAGGTAGCCGGTTACAAGCAGTGATTTACGTTGGTGTATTAACTTGTTTAGAACGTTAGTATGATATTTATAGATTAT
>NW_005871462.1:529859-641572 GCF_000147115.1 Myotis lucifugus | reverse complement strand
CAACAACAACAACAAAAATGCTTAAGATGGTAAATTTATGTTATGTTATTTTACCACAATAAAAAGAAAAGTTATCCTTTTAGTTATGAGGGACATGTTGTTCCAAGTGTTTGGTGTACCACTTAGCCCTCAGCATCAGCCCCCATAGGCATCTGCCTCAGTTGTAGAGAGCCACGGTAACCAAGGTCATGCCTCCTTCTGAAGCATTTCACATGCCATGAAATTTGGCATCTGGTCACCAATACCAGCCAACTCTAAAGGATCATCCTCAACTCAGACCTTCCTGGTGATTTTAGGAGGCCTTCAATGGGTTTCAACTTGGCTTGACTTCATCCAATGCCCTTCCTTGTTACAAAGAGTTTGCATAACCACAGAGTGTGAGGGAACAGTCCCTGCAAGACTGTTTTGACTTAAGACACCAGCCACAAGTTCCGAAGTCCCCAAGCCACCCTCACTTCATACCAGTAAGCCACAAACTCAGGGTCTCCCTCACATTCAATAATTTGCTCAAGTGACTCAGAATGAGGGCATTTCCTCAGGTTGAAGAATCACCAGCATGAGCCACAGAACTTAGGACAGTGTTGTATGTATGGTTACAGTTTGATTACAATAGAGAAAGATAAATATCACATGAGTTCCCTCATTTGTGGAATATAATGAACAACATAAACTGATGAACAAAAACAGATTAGGAGACAGTGAAGCATTGATCAGACCGTCAAACCTCAGAGGGAAGGTAGGGGAGGGCATGAGTAAGGAGGAGAGATCAACCAAAGGACTTGTATGCATGCATATAAGCCTAACCAATGGACACAGACAGCAGCGGGGTGAGGGCATGAGTGGGGGGCGAGCAATAGGGGGATAAGGACACATATGTAATACTTTAATCAATAAAGAAAAAAATTTATTAAACAAAACAAAAAAAACAAACAAAAATGGAATACAAATTAGGACTAGTGAAAAGAAGATAGACATAGGGAATACTGAAGCATCCCATATGTAAAGCTTCTTGTCCTCTCCCCATGAAGTCTGACACAATGTGACACAATACTCTGAGTCTTGCCAACCAGGTAGCACACCTGAACTCCAGTATCCAGGGTTTAATGAGGCTTTGTTACATAGATGTGATAAATTGAATTAATGCCCATTTGGTTGAACACAGTTTCCAGCTTTCCTCCCCACCGGGCTGACATCATTTGGCCCAAAGCCCCACCTCTTGATTTCCCTGGTTAGTCTTTTTGGCATGACCAATCTCCATCTTGAATCATCTCATTAGTATAAATTATCAGGTATTATTAATGGGGCCCACCACAAATAACAAATCAATCCTATCACTAGAGAAATTTAAAGGGCTTCATCTTTCTTCATTATTTTGTTCTATTTGATATTTTCATTGTGGTTAAACTTATATATCATAAAATATACTGTTACCAGTTTAAAAGTGAATGTGCCCAAGATTTCAAAAGGCCAATATTCAAAATGTCAGTTTGGAGTAAGGAAAGGTTTATTGATCAAATGGTGCCCAATTGGGAAGGTGGGGGCCTTAGAGGTTCCTCAAATCCATCTTCCCCCAGCCCCAAGGTAAGGCTTCTTTTAAATCAGGGAAGGGAAAATGGGAGGGACAAGAGGTGATTAATGGCAGCAGACATCTCCGGGCACCCCCAGGGATCTGAGGAAGAGCAATAAATCTCTAAATCTCTCTGTTGAGTCCTGCTGATGTTTGATAAAAACTCACTATTTTGCACCAACTTCCCCATCTTTTGGGAGAGGCACCTTCTGGCAAGGGGCTATTCTTCCAAAAACTCAAGTCTCAAAGGGAATTCCTTTAATGAGTTAGCATATCAACATCAGGAGCTTGAAGACCATGGAGGTAATGCAGGCTGGAAGGAAGACAGCCTCAGAAACCAAGAACTTTTCCGTTTTCCCAAATGGAAACTCTGAATACATTGTGTTACAGAAGATGGGAGAAAACCCAAGCTCACTTAGAGAAAGGGAGTTACATTTTATTATTAAATTCTGCGCAGGCCCAGAGAAAATTGTGTCTTTCAAATTCTGTGATGTGCCCGCAACCCAGGTACATGCCCTTGACCAGAATCAAACCTGGGACCCTTCAGTCTGCAGACTGACGCTCCATCCACTGAGCCAAAACGGTTTCGGCTCTTACAGTAGCATTTTAACAATTTTTAAGTGTACAGTTTATACCCTTGGCATTAAGTACATTGGCAGTGTTATGTAACCATGACCACCATGTGTGTCAAGAACTTTTCCATCTTCTCAAATGGAAACTTCAAATACATTGTGTTACAGAAGATGGGATGAAAAACCAAGCCTCGCTTAGAGAAAGGGAGTTACATTTTATTATTAAATTCTGCGCAGGCTGAGGGAAAAATTGTGCCTTAAAAATTCGGGCCCCCCCCCCCAACATGGAGGAAACTCTCTCTATTTATACATTTTCCAGTTCTTTGTCTCCCAAATTTGGAATGAGCCTTCCGGGCCTTCTGAGAAAGAAGGCCTGCGTGCTGGGTAGGGGCCATGAGACCATATCTCAAGGCCTGGCCTGGCGCCAGCACTGACAACTCTGTCTGGGGCATAGTTTATGGCCTCTCTGGTATGGGAGTAGTCTTACTTTCCTTATTATTTAAGCAGGCAAGCGTTTACAGAAGCCAAAGTAGCAGGGTTAAAGTTTCAAACAGCAGTTTTTATATAAGATAGATGATTCAATGAACACTAAGTTCCCATTCCTCCACTCTTTCAGAACCCTGGCACACTCCAGTCTTCTTTCTGTGTATGAATTTTACTACTCCTGGTAAAGTATGTAAGTAAAATAATATTGTATTTATCCATTCAGAATGTCTCCATTTGGACATTTCAAAATGTCAACTTCTACTGTTCTCTTTCCTTCCCAATTTGTTCCACTCACAGACCTCCCTGTCTCAGTGGGTGCAATTCCATTCTTCCAGTTGATCAAACCCCACACCCTGGAGACATTCTCGGCTTTTCCCCTCTCTCACACCCTGACTGACAACAAATTCTGGTGGCTCCTCCTTCAAAATGTAGCACAAGTGATCACTTCCAACCCTTACACTACTATCCCTACCCTGGTCCTAACAACCAATATCACACCTGCATAGCATAAGCAGTCTGCCTCACCCTACCATCCATGCTCAACCCTCAGCCATAATGATTTTTTAAAATCCTAAGTCAGACCATGTTACGTGTCTGCTCAAACCCCTGCAGTGACTCCCCAGTCACTCAGAGTAATGAAGGCAAAGCCCTTCAGTGGCAGGGAAAGCCTCACAGGATGACCCCTGATGCCTATCTTCCTGTGAGCTGCTCTGCTCCCCTCACTGGCTCTGCTGCAGCCACATTGCCTCCAGGCAACCTCCCACCTCAGGGTCTTGGTATTAACCTCACCCTCTGCCTGGGGCACTGTTTCCCCAGATGTGCACTCACCTAAGTCACTCACCATCTTCACAAATGTAACTTTCTCAGTGAGGTTTATGAAGACCACTGGTTTGAATATGACAGCCTGCTCCTTCCCATACCCCTGATTCTCTTAATCCTGTGGCAGTTGAGCCTAAAATAATGACTGACACATAGTAAATAGTCAGTAAAAATAGGTTTGATAAGTTGAATAAACAAATGTAGTTCTGAAGGGTCTGCCAGTCACATTGTCTCCTCACCACAGTAGATCACTCAATGTGGAAAGAAGACATGCCTGTGCCAATTAGAATAGTTTTCTAAGTATTTTTTTTTAACACAAAGGAGCTTACATACATCTTGTTTCTACTAAGTAGTGAAGTTACCAGAGGTGAGTAGTGAGAGTGGCTGTTTCCCAGTCTCTTTTTATGTGGAGGTAACCAGTCTGAGAAAATAAAGCTGATAATCTGAAAGGAAACCCTCACGATGGTTGAGCCCCTACGTGCAGTTGTGCCAGTGCACAGCTGAGCCTCTGCTCCGCTAGGTTCAGATGAATCAGGAGGTTCTCTATCTGTCACTTGCCACCAAAGCTCACCTGTCCAGTGCGGCCTCATCTCCATGTGAGCCAGTATCAGGAGATGGTCATGCTCAAAGAGAATCAGCAAGAGAGCTTTTCCACCTTCTCAGCTCAAGACTTATGGGTCAATTGTTGGCAAATTGTAAATCACACAATATCCTGTCATAGGTCGGATAACCTCCTGAAGATTTTCATGTATTAAACTCTAGAACCGCCGTGGGCAAACTCCGGTCCGAGGGCCGGATCCGGCCCGTTTGAAATGAATAAAACTAAAAAAAAAAAAAAGACCGTACCCTTTTATGTAATGATGTTTACTTTGAATTTATATTAGTTCACACAAACACTCCATCCATGCTTTTGTTCTGGCCCTCTGGTCCAGTTTAAGAACCCATTGTGGCCCTCGAGTCAAAAAGTTTGCCCACCCCTGCTCTAGAACCTGTGAGTATGTTACCTTGGATGGCAATAGGCACTTTGAAAATGTGATTTAGTTAAGGATCTTCAGATGGGGAGGGTACCCTGAATTATCTGGGTGATTACAAGGGTCCTTATTAGAGGAAGTCAGGAGGGCTAGAGAGAGATTTGATGATGTTCTATTGTTGAGTTGAAAGATGGAAGAAGGCATCACAAGCTAATGAATGCAGGAGATTTGTAGAATTTGGAAAAGGCAAAGTAAGATTCTTCTCCAGAGTTCCTAGAGGGAAAGCAGCCCTGATGATACATGTCAAACTTCTGCTCTCTAAGGTTGTAAGTCCCTTTAAGCCAGTAGACTAATGGCAATTTGTTATAGCAGCAAGAGGAAACTAATACACCTCCTTAAAAAATGTACGCATCTCATTGCCACTGGCTTTAATCAGGTCCCCATCATCTCTTCCCAGGACTATTTTAATAGCCTCTTAAATGTTTCCTGTACCTCAGATTTCTCCCATGTGGGGAAATTCTAAAGTCCTCACATTATACCTATGATGATGACATGGCCCTGGTGCTAAGTTGCTTATAAAATCCTCAGTAAGTCAAATTATACTATTAAGTAGAGGCCCAGTGCATGAATTCATGCATGGGTGGGGTCCCTTGTGGTGGCCTGCGGGGATCAAGCCAAAACTGGTAGTCCATCGCTGCTTGCCTCTCCTGCCTGCTGTTTCTGCTCATCCAGGCCCCACTGTGCCTTCCAAGGGCTCATGCCCAGTCATTCCTGGTTGGTAGCAGCAGTGCTCGCCAGCTGTGAGCCTGTGAACCCTGCATCTGGCGCCTTTCACAAGGGCGGTGGTGGAGGGGGCGGGGAGCAAAATGGACAAATTCCTAGACACATACAATTTTTCAAAACTCAACCAGGAAGAATCAGAAAACCTGAATAGGCCAATAACAACTAATGAAATAGAAAGTTATTGAAAAAAAAAAAACCCTCCCAGCAAACAAAAGTCCTAGACTGGATGACTTCACAGGAAAATTATAAACATTCAAAGAAGAACTAATACCTATCCTTTCGAAACTATTGCAAAAAATTCAAGAGGAAGGAAGACTTCCAAGCTGTTTCTACAAGGCCAGCATTATCCTAATTGCAAATCCAGATAAAGCCACTACACAGAAAGAAAACTATAGGTCAATATCCCTGGTGAACATAGATGTTAATCCTCAGCAAAATATTAGGAACTAGGATCCAGCAATACATTAAAAAGATCATACACCATGATCAAGTGGAATTTATTACATGGATGCAAGGTTGGTAAAATATTTGCAAATAAATAAATGTGATACATCATTTAAATAAAATGAAGGAAAAAAAGATCTTATCAATAGATGCAGAAAAAGCATTTGACAAAATCCAAAACCCATTTATGATAAAAACTCTCAGCAAAGTGGGAATACAGGGACCATACCTCAAAATAATAAAGACCACATAAGAAAAACCTAGAGCCAACATCATACTCAATGGGCAAAAACGAACAGTGCTTCACTTAAGATCACGAGCAAGACAGGGCTGTGTGCTCTCACCACTCTTATTTAACATAGTACTGGTAGTACTAGCCACAGCAATCACACAAGAAGAAAAAATAAAAGGAAGAAGTAAAATTGTCATTATTCGTAGGTGACATGATACTGTACATAGAAAACACTAAGGACTCCACCAAGAACTACTGTATTAGATTTAAGAAATGAATTTGGCAAAGTAGCAGGATACAATACTAATATGTAGAAATCAATGGCATTTTTATACACAATAATGAACTGTCAGAAACTAAAAAGAAAAATCCCATTTTTCAATGCAACAATAAAAAAATAAAGTACCAAGGAATAAACTTAACCAAGGTGGTAAAAGTCCTGTACTCAGAAAACTATATGATGTTGAAAAAAGAAATAGGGGAAGATACAAACAAGTGGAAGCATATACTGTATTCATGGATTGGAAGAATTAACATTATTAAAATGTCCATACTACCCAAAGCAATCGATAGATTCAATACCTAGTAAAATACCGATGGTATATTTCATGGATATAGAACAAATATTCCAAAAAATGTATATGGAACCACAATACCCCAAATAGCTGCAGGAATCTTGAGAAAGAAGAACAAAGTTGAGATGATCACAATACCAGCTATCAAACTATATTACAAAGCCATTATAATCAAAATAGCTTTGTACTGGTACAAGAACAAACATGTAGATTAATGGAACAGAACAGAGAGCCCAGAAATCAACCCACATCTCTATGGTTAATTTATATTTGACAAGGGAGGCAAGAGCGTACCACAGAGTAAAGACTTGTCTCTTCAATGAAAGGTATTGGGAAATTGGACTGGTACATGCAAAAAAAAAAAAAAAAAAAAAGGGAGAAACCAGACCACCAGTTTATACCATACACAAGATTAAACCCGAATAAAAGATTTAAATGTAAGTCATAAACCCATAAAAATCCCAGATGAAAACAGGCAGTAAAATCTCAGGCATCTCATAGAGTCATATTTTCTTTTATAGATCTCCTAGGCCGAGAGAAGCAAAGGAAAAAAATAAATCAATGGTATTACATCAAACTAAAAAGCTTCTGCACAGCAGAAAGAAAACATCAGCAAATTAAAAGGGAACCCACTGTATGGGAGAACATATTCACCAATGATACATCTAATAAGGGATTCATTTCCAAAATATAGAAAGAATCTATACAACTCAACACCAGGAATACAAATGGGAGCTGGAGCAGGGTGTAGGGGGTCAAATGGGGGTAAGAGGACATCTGTAATACTTTTAACAATAAAGATAAATTAAAAAAATAGATAGAGACCTGAAGAGACACTTCTCCAAAGAGGACATACAGATGGCCAATAGGCCAATGAAAAGATGCTCAATGTCACTAATCCTCAGATTGATGAAAATTAAAACTGCAATGAAGTATCACCTCACACCTTTCAGAATGGCTACCATCAATAAATCAATAAACAGAAGTGCTGATGAAGATGTGGAGGAAAGGGAACCCTAGTACACTCCTGGTGGGACTGCAGACTGGTACAGCCACTGTGGAAAACAGTATGGAGTTTCTTCAAAAAATTAAAAATGAAACTGCTGTTTGATCCAGCAATCACACTGCTGGGAATATATCCTAAGGATTCTGGAACAACAATCAGGAAGAATATATGCACCCTCATGTCCATAGTAGCATTATTTACAACTAGAGGCCTGGTGCATGGATTCGTGCACATCGAAAGGAAATTAATTAGAAGGTGGCTGGTGAGGCAGGACTGGGCAAGACAGGCTGGACACACCCTGGAGCCAACCTCCTGTGGTTCCTCCCCGGCCGGCTGCACCAGGGGTAGTGCCAGGGCTCAAAGTGGGTCTGTGGAGTGAGTGAGGTCCCTCCAGCAGGTTGGTCCCTTGGCCTGGCTTGCAGGGATCAGGCTGAAATCAGAAGTCTGACATTCACCAAAGGGTCCCGGAGTGCAAGAAGGCACTCTGCAAAATTGCTGTTGCTCAGAAGTTTCTACGTGGAGCATCTGCCGCCTGGTGGTCAGTGCGCATCATAGCTACCGGCTGGTCAGGCAATCGCTTAGCCTTTTATATATATAGATAGCTAAGATCTTGAAACAGCCCAAATGCCCATCACTAGATGAGTGGATAAAAAACCTGTGGTACATTTACACAGAGGAATAATATGTGGCTGTATAAAAGAAGGAGCTCTCTTGCAAGAGCATGGATCGGCCTGGAGATTATTATGCTAAGTGAAATAAGCCTGTCCAAAAAAAAAAGAGAGAGACAAATATCACATGATCTCACTTATATATATATAATCTAATTAACCAAATAAACTGATGAACAAAATAGGACTAGAGGCATGGATACATGGAATAGAATGACAGATCTCAGAGGGGAGGCTGGGGAACTGGACTAGATTAACCAAAGAACATATATGTGTATAAGCATAGCCTGTGAACACAGACAAAAATGTGGTGAAGGCCTGGGGTAGGATGGGGCCGGTTGGAGGAAGCAAAGTGGTGGAAAATGGGGGACATCTGTGATACTGTCAACAATAAAACAAAAAGAAGAGTGCTAGATAATGGAAAGATACAATTTAATTGTGTTCTAATATGCCAATATAAATCAGTTAACAATAAATGAAACCAATGATGTTACTTAAATTAGCAACAAAAAATTACCAAGGAATGAACTCCATAAGAAATGAGAACTCATATTAAGAAAAGCATGAAGCTTTGCTTGCTGACATAAACATGTTCAAATATGGAAATATTTTCATATTTCAAAAAATCAAAATTGCAAGTGAGATTAAAAAATATATAAATTTATTTTTAGAGAGGGAGGAAGAGAGAGGGGGCTAGAAAAACATTGATGTGAGAGCCAAACATCAATACATAAACTGCCTCTTGCACGCCCCCTATTGGGGACTGAGCCCACAATCCAGGTATGTGCCCTTGAATCAAGTCAGCAACCTTTCAGTGCATGGCAAGACATACAACCAAGTGAGCCACACCCGCTAGGGCAGCAAGTGAGTTTTTAAGTGGAAATAATAAATCTAATCTTTATAAGGAGAGTCTTCCTTTTGGATGGGTGACTAGAAGCAGGCAAGTGAACTTCCCCGTGGGATGGCATAGGGCTCAGAAGTAATTGAGCTGGACCAAGGACACTGACTTTTTCCTCCTGTGGTTTCCTAAGATTGTGAAGTCTGCAGGGAATAGAGCTCGTGGACCAATTTGGTTAATTAAGAAGACTGTGCATTGAGTGCTCAAGGTCAAACTACCATAAATAATTAGTCTGTGTCTCCAGCCTTTCAGGTTTCCAGTCCCTGTCCCGCTGGCTTTACACCTGTGCCTCTTCCTTTCAGAACAGTAATCTCCATGAGGAGGTCTGGCCCGAGTCTGTCTTTCTGCCAGTCCTGGGGACAGAGCCTCAGCCATCATTGCTCACCAGGCAGAAGAGGACTGGCCCTCCTTGGTCATGCACCAGCAGAATGGCAGCCCAGCCCAGTGAGTGCCATGGGAGTCAGTGGAGGGAGGAGGGCCTGGGGAGCATTGTTTGCTTATGGTCAGGACAAGCAGGACATTTGGGGTAGACAGGTGGTAGGGCACCAAAATGCAGTTTCTATTCCAAGCACTATGAAGTTTATGTGCTTGGTTCTGGTGGGAGTCCAAGAACTTTCATTCAGAGTTCTGCTTTCCTCTTACAATAGTTTTAATTCCCATAGAAATTACCCCCGTGATGGCAGGAAACAGGCCTCTCTAAACTGTCCCCTAAGCCCTAGCCAGTTTGTCTCAGTGGATAAAACGTTGGCCTGCAGACTAAAGGGTCCTGGGTTTGATTCCAGTCAAGGGCATGTATCTTGGTTGCAGGTTCCTTGGCCCTGATTGGGGTGTGTGCAGGAGGCAACCAATCGATGTGTCTCTCTCACATCAATTTGTTTCTCTGTCTCTCTTTCATCTCTCTAAAAATCAATGGAAAAATATCCTTGAGTTAGCATTAACCAAAAATAAATAAACAAAATAATAAATAACAACAATTGTCCCCTAAGTACTCCAAAATCTTGAGGTGTTGATTGATGATGATGAGGAGGAGGAGGAGGATGAAGACAGTAAGCCAGATATCATGGATGGTCACTGAGGACTTCCTAAGAGCCAGGCTCTGAGCTGAGTGTTGTACAGCTTGTTCCATTTCATCTGCATAATCACTCCCCAACAAAGAGGAATGAATATTATCATCATTTTACAAATGAACAAAGAAGCACAGCATTTAAATATAACTTGTACGAGGTTATGTGGTAAAATAGGAGTGAATTCAGGTTTGAATCCAGGCATCAGACTGTAGACACAGAACATATAACCATTATTCTCTCTTCCAACCCAGCCTTTCATTTAACTTGTCAGGTCACTCCAGGCAGAGACCCCCCTGTTCACTGTTCTCTTTCCTTTGGGGGTTCCTAGTGGACCCCAGCAGAGAGTAATGGATGCCCCTTGCTGCACTGATGAAAAGGAGGATAGCTGAGCTCAAAGTGGGCATCATAGAAAAATTAGCAGATTATAATTTAGGGCAGATCTTGCTCCTGCCCCCACTCCTTAAACTGTCTTCTTCCTCCTTCATTTCTGTACCTTAGCCCTCTCAATTTCCAGAAGAGACATAAATTGAGGGTCTTGAGTTTTATTTAGGAAACTAAAACCAGTGAAAAGATGTATCTTAGCTCTACTTTTGGTAAAGACCCCTGAACTTCTGTGTTCATCTTTCTGAAGTGTCAGAAAACAGAGTAAAGAAATTTATCACATGGACAATTGGAGACCAGCAATTTAGTTTAATTTTGTCTGCTCTGTTTATTATCTTGTGCAATATGGGGCAAGTTCTGAGTATCTCTGAACCTCAACATTGTCATCTGAGTTGATCCCTAGTTGTCACAACTGCACTGCTGCAGGATAAAACAATATAGTGAAAGTACATATGCGATTATGTATATGATAAATGTATAGAGAAAGGAAAAATACATTTCAAATATCATTAATATCAACAGTGCTTTATGCACTTTGATTAAAATATCCTGTGATTTGAAGGCATGAGCTTAACTGGACCTCTGAGAGGACAATTAAAAAATATTTTTATTGATTTCAGAGAGGAAAGAAGAGGGAGAGAGAGTTAGAAACATCAATGATGAGAGAGATTCATTTGGCTGCCTCCTGTACATTCCCTACTGGGGATCGAGCCCACAACCCTGGCATGTGCCCTTGACTGGAATCAAACCCGGGATCCTTCAGTCCACAGGCTGACAATCTATCTACTGAGCCAAACCAGCTAGAGCTCTGACAGGATATTTTATTTAATCCTTGTACAAGTAGATACTGAGTGAATGAAGGGAAGTGACTGAATCTCATTAATTTGTGATTCCTCAGAGCCTATCCTGTCTTTGGCACAGAGTAACCAAAAAAAACAAAAAAGATCCCTGTTAAACATTAACTAGATCCTTAGTTTACACCAGCACAGAGTAGGCTAAAAGGCTTCCACCCACTGGGTGCTGTTCTGCCTGTCCTTTCATTCCGTTTAGCAATATTCCATAGGACTAGAGACACGATGCAATAGGGATTATGTACATCTATGACATGAACTTCCTATGAACCTAATATTTTCCTTTTATAAGACATACATCGTTCAACTGCCAAAAATTTCTGGCGATTTTAAATACTGAATGATTTTAAAGGATGGGAAAGGGGAGGATCAATCTTACTCGTGGACTGAGACACTTTTAGGATTTCACATTTAGGATACCGTGTTCAGGTTCCTTGGGATAAAAAAGGCTTTGGCCTCTCTGCCATGTAATTAAATAAATGTCATTAAATATTTCTTGAGATTAAATTTAACAATAACCTGCTACTGCAAGAATAATTGAATTCTGATTAAAATGCAATAGCTGAATATATTAATTGCCAAACTTCTGGGGGTATTAGTCTCCCCATTTGTAGGTAAAAAATGCCATCAGAGAGAGGTTGAGATATCTGCACACACTCTAACTTTACTGTGTGAGAGATGTGGGACTCAAACTTTCATCTCCTGACTCTTGTCCCAGGACTCTCCCATCCACTAGACCTGAACAAATATATTTTTTCTCATGTTTGTTTTGTCTAAGACAGTGGTTCTCAACCTTCCTAATGCCACGACCCTTTAATACAGTTCCTCATATTGTGGTGACCCCCAACCATAAAATTATTTTCATTGCTACTTCATAACTGTAATTTTGCTACTGTTATGAATCATAATGTAAATATCTGATATGCAGGATGTATTTTCATTGTTACAAATTGAACATAATTAAAGCATAGTGATTAATCACAAAAACAATATGTAATTACATATATGTTTTCTGATGGTCTTAGGCGACCCCTGTGAAAGGGTCGTTCGACCCCCCAAGGGGTATCGACCCACCGGTTGAGAACCGCTGGTCTAAGATGAGGAAACCGAGGCAAAATAATTGATTTCTCCTATTGGGACTCAGTGAGGTCATCTACGAATCAGGGGATGGACAAAATGATTCATAGGGGTCCTTCTGGAATATATATTGTGGCCTATAGGATATTTTATAAATAGTAATGTTTTTTCCATCTCACTTAGGAAGTTTAAGATATGCAAGCATTATTTCCTCTACAAGTTGAGAATTTCATGGGATCTATCATGAGATGACTATTACTAGACAGACTTTGGGGACATCCTGGATCTATATCTCGACAATAAGAGCAGGTAATTGATTGTATTCGATTTTTTTTAATTGGAGAAAAAATTAGGCAACTAATAGTAAAATTCAATGTGCACTGATTTTTACAAAGCAGACAATTATACTTCACACATATCTATCTTATAGATATTCTCACTTGTGTGATTTGGACAGGTAAAACAATTTGCATAGGATTGTCATTATAATGAATTAAAAATAAAATGGAGTCTATTCCTCTGGCAATAATATTCATTAGCTAAAAGGTTTAAACTAGATGCATGTACTTCACAGAAAGATTTAAAATATGAAGTTGTTTTTTTTTTTTTTTTAAAAAAAAACACCATGAAGTTTTAATGAGAACATTTCAGGGATAACATGTGTAGTATGATACTTTACAACTAAATTTTCAGGAAGACTGTTTATGAGTACAAAATCAATCCTAATGCTATGGAAGCATTGGCAAGAAAATATACCCACCAAATTCACTGACAATGGTTGACTAGTGGGACAGGTATGCAGGGGAATGGGATAGAAACAAAACTGAAATGTTACTGGTAATATTTCAAATCTCTATAAAATATAAGTTCTGAAGCAAATATTACTCAGTGGTCACTTTTTAAATATGGTGAGTGGGTACAATGATAATAATAGATAACATGAATGAAACATTTGTTAAGTGCCTGGTAATATTCTATCGCAATGATTCTCAATTTTGGCTGTACATTCGAATCATATTGCTACCTGCCAAAGGAAAGGGAGTTACAAGTTGTCTTCAGGGAGCTGGTTTAAAGAGAACTGTAATTCCTGTTAGTAGGAAGGATTGACATAAACAATTCTCAACTAGACTTAAAAAGACTCGCCGAAACCGGTTTGGCTCAGTGGATAGAGCATCGGCCTGTGGACTGAAAGGTCCCGGGTTCGATTCCAGTCAAGGGCATGTACCTGGGTTGCGGGCACATCCCCAGTAGGGAGTGTGCAGGAGGCAGCTGATCGATGTTTCTCTCTCATCGATGTTTCTAACTCTCTATCTCTCTCCCTTCCTCTCTGTAAAAAATCAATAAAATATATTTTAAAAAAAAAAGACTGAGTTTTAGACATAGCTTTGGGACTCCCTTTGGGTGTGAAACCCCAACTGTAAATAAGATGGTTGATTTGATGAGAAAAGAATGCTTCAAAAATTTTAAAATTAGAAGCATGTTTAAACACTTTAACCTAGCCACTACATTATGAAGATAAGCAAAGCAAAGAGCAGTTTCAAACACAAAGATTCCCTGAGATTATATAATGTGATATAAATAACCTGCCTGAAAAGCCTAGGGGTAGAATTAATATTTGAAAATACTTTGTTGCATCTTTTAAAAAAATATTTATTTATTAAAATCATTGGGGTGACATTGGTCAACATGAACATATAGGTTTCAGGTGTGGGTTTCTATGTTATAAGATCTGTATATTGCATTGTGTGCCCACCACCCAAAGTAAAACCTTCTCCTGTTACCACATATTAGAACTCCCTTCTTCCCCTAACCCCTTCTCTCTGGCAATCACCATACTGCTGTTTGTGTTCACAAGTTTCATTTTTATATCTTACATATGAGTGAAATCATATAGCTCTTAGCTTTTTCTTACTTATTTTACTTAGCATGATGTTCTCAAGGTCCTTCCATGTTGTTGCAGATGGCATTCTTTCATTCTCTCTTATGGCTGAGTAGTGTTGTATTGTGTATATATACCACATCTTCTATTTATCCAGTCCTCTATCATAGATACTGGTTGTTTCCATGTTTTGGCCATGGTGAATAATGCTGCAAGGAACATAGAGGTGCATATATCTTTGCGAATACATGATTTTGAGTTTTTAGTTATATACTCAGGAGAGGGATTGCTGGTCGTATGGTAGCTCTATTCTTAATTTTTTGAGGACTGGCCATACTGGATTCCATAGTGGATATATCAGTATATATATGGACAGATAATTTTTTAAAAAAATATATTTTATTGATTTTTCACAGAGAGGAAGGGAGAGGGATAGAGAGTTAGAAACATCGATGAGAGAGAAGCACCAATCAGCTGCCTCCTGCACCCCCCCTACCAGGGATGTGCCTGCAACCAAGGTACGTGCCCTTGACCGGAATCGAACCTGGGACTCTTCAGTCCCCAGGCTGACGCTCTATCCAGTGAGCCAAACCGGCCAGGGCTGGACAGATAATTTTTGACAAAGGAGCTGGAAACACATGATGCAATAAAGATAGTTTCTTCAATAAATATTGCTGGGAAAACTGAAAAGCCACATGAAAATGAATGAAACTGGATTACAGTTTGTCCCCATGTACAAAAATGAATTTAAAATGGAGCAAAGACTTAATATAAGACCCTAAACAATAATCACATAGAAGATAAAATAGGTACCAAACCTATGGGCCTTGGCCATAGAGGACATTTTATAAACTTGACCCCAAAGGCAGGGAAGTAAAGGCAAAAATAAATGAATGGGACTATATCAAACTAAAAAGCTTCTGCACAGCAAAAGAAACTGACAACAAAACAAATAGCCAGCCAGATGGGAGATGATATTTGCAAAAAGTAGCTCCAACAAAGGTTTAATTTCCAAAATGTATAAAAAATTCATGAAGCTCAACGCCAAATAAACAACCCAATCAAAAAGTGGGCAGAGGGCCTGAAAATTCGCCTCTCCCAAGAAGGCATACAAACAGCCAATAGATATATGAAAAGATGTTCAACCCCACTAGCAGTTAAGGAAATACACATTAAAACTACAGTGGGGCCTTGACTTACGAGTGTCCTGACTAAGAGTTTTTTGAGATACCAGCTGTCTCTGGGCCGATTTTTTGCATTGAGTTGACAGAGTAATTTTAGTTAACGAGCTCCTTAACGAGTTCGGTCTCGGGAACGAATTAAACTCATAAGTCAAGCTACCACTGTACAATGAGATACCACCTTACACCTGTTAGAGTGCCCATTGTCAGCAGGACAAGTAATCACAAGTCTTGGAGAGGTTGTGGAAAAAAGGAAACCCTCATGCACTGCTGGTGGGAATGTAGACTGGTATAATAACTATGAAAAGACTTTTAAAAGAAAACACAGCCCTAGCCGGTATGGCTCAGTGGATAGAGCATCAGCCTGCGGACTAAAGGGTCCCAGGTTTGATTCTGACCAAGGGCACATGCCTGGGTTGTGCGCTCAATCCACCTCCATCCCCAGTATGGGGTGTGCAGGAGGCAGCCAATCAATGATTCTCTGTCATCATTGATGTTTCTATCTCTCTCTCTCTCCCTTCCTCTCTTGCAGTCAATAAAAATATATTGAAAAGAAAACACATATTTGAGACAGCACTTATTTCCATTGAGGATGGATATTGGGGAAAACCAAATGATAATCAAAATCCAGGATGATAACTGTCATATAAAAATTCTAACTGATTAATTACATTTGACTTTAATTTAGAATACCGGTAATGATATAAACATGTATAAATATTCCAAATTAAAGACTTTTTTGGCATAGTATTTGGGTAAATTAAAGTATATTTGCTTCCCAGTGTCTTTGAACTAGAGTGATTTAAATAAAATGTTATTGATTGATTTTAGAGAGAGAAGAAGGGAGAGAGCAAAACATCAATTTGTTGTTCTAGTTATTTATGCATTCATTGGTTGACTCTTGTATATGTCCTGACTAGGGATTGAACCTACAACCATGGTGTATCATAACTGAACTACCGCCCAGGGCTGGAGTGATTTCTTTTAAGGGAGAAAGATATTTCTTATTCCATATATTTCCTTCAGGAGGAAATTAATATTTACTGTGTTCATGACTTTATTAACTCTATTAACATTAGTGTCTCTAAAGTAGGTATATATAGAAACAGGTAAATACCCAAGAAATCAATGAGGAAAAATTCCTCTGAGGTACTGATTTTGCCACCTCTCCTTAAGTTTAAATGCTTTACTTTGATTTGACTGAATTGAAAATATAGACTCAGCCCTGGTTGCCTGTGTAGTTGTTTCATTACTCTAAGCATCTTTCCTTTTTCAGGAGGTGTCTCAGCCCCATGGAACTAAAGAATCTAACACGTGTCTCAGAATTCTTCCTCCTGGGTCTCTCAGATGACCTGGAACTGCAGCTCTGGTCTTGGGGCTCTTCCTGTCCATGTACCTGGTTGCCGTGTTGGGGAACATGCTCCTCATCCTGACTGTCAGCTCTGACTCCCACCTCCACACCCCCATGTACTTCTTCCTCTGCAACCTGTCCTTGGCGGACATCGGGTTCATTTCTACCACTGTTCCAAAGATGGCTGTGGGCATCCTGACTCACAGCAGAGTCATCTCCTATGGGGGCTGCCTGATACAACTGTCTTTTTTTATCCTTTTTGCATGTATGGATGACATGCTTCTGACTGTGATGGCCTATGACCGGTTTGTGGCCATCTGTCACCCTCTGCACTACTCAGCCACCATGAACCCACGCCTCTGCTGCTTCTTAGTTTTGATGTCATTTTTCATCAGCCTTTTGGACTCCCAGCTGCACAATTTGGTTGTATTACAGTTTACCTGCTTCAAGGATGTAAACATTTCTAATTTCTTCTGTGATCCTTCTCAGCTCCTTCATCTTGCCTGTTCTGACACCATCACCAATAACATAGTCATGTATTTTGTTGGCGCCATCTTTGGTGGTGTTCCACTCGCAGGGATCGTTGGCTCTTACTATAAGATTGTTTCCTCCATTCTGAGAGTTCCATCGATAGGTGGGAAGTATAAAGCCTTATCCACCTGTGTTTCTCACCTGTCAGTTGTTTGCTTATTTTATGGAACAGCTATTGGAGGTTACCTGGGATCAGCACTGTTGCCTTCCCCCAGGAAGGACGTGGTGGCCTCAGTCATGTACACTGTAGTTACCCCCATGCTGAACCCTTTCATTTACAGTCTGAGGAACAGGGACATTAAGAGTGCCCTATGGAGGCTCTACAGCAGAACAATCTAATGTGAATATCTCTGCAATCCCTTTTGGAATATGATTGGTAAAACCAACAAAACCAAACAGGTAGACCATGTACTCTTTCCTTGGTCACATTCTTTATTTGTCTCATAGTTTTCATTCCTCTCCATGCATCACATATGAACTTTACATCTTTTGATTTGTCTTTAATTGAATTGGCAGAGTATCCTGGGATCCTTTATACATCATAATAATTGAATGAGAGGGTCTCCTCATTGATTCTGATATCCAGGTGAAATGGACAATTTTCTTAGTATATACTTAAACTTTACTTCTTTCCCCATAGTTTTAGAGTATTTTCCATACAAAATTTGCATCTGTCAAATATATTTACTGAGGTAATTTCTGATGATGAAGTTCACTGGTTTTCAGGTGTGGATTTTATTGGAATCCCCTTGGCGATATATGAACACTGGTGACCGGGTCTGTTGGAGGAGTTCGTCAAGACGATGTAACTGCCAGTGGACCCAAGAGCTGGATTGTGGAATCAGAAACCCTAACCCTCTCCCTTGTCCTTGGATTGTTCATATCACTTGCCTACCCTGAGCTAGCAGCTAGCCTTAGGAGACTATCTGGATGTATACATGACTGAGTGCAGTTGGATTGTCAAGCCTCAGAGAGAAGGCAGGGGAGAGTGAATGGGGGTGGCATGGAAAAGCAGGGGAAGATGTCAACGAATGAACTCATACGCATCTATGCATAACCCATAGACACAGACAATAGGGTGGTGAAGGCTTGGGGGCGCGGGAGTGTGCAATGAGGGAAAAAGGGACATATGCAATACTTTCAACAATAAAGATTTATTTTTTATATAGGCCTTTACTGCATATAAATGTTTAAAAATTTTTTAAATGTCTTTATTGATTAAGGTATTACATATATGTACTTATCCTCCCATTACTCCCTAACCCCCCAACTCAAGCTGTCACCCCCCTGTTGTCTGTGTCCATTGGTTAGGCTTATATGCATGCATACAAGTCCTTTGGTTGATCTATCCCCTATACCTCCACCCTCCCCTACCTTCCCTTTGAGGTTTGATGGTCTGATCAGTGCTTCTCTGTCTCTGGATCTGGTTTTGTTCATCAGTTTATGTTGTTCATTATATTCAATAAATGAGTGAGATCATGTGATATTTATCTTTCTCTGACTGGCTTATTTAACCTAGCATAATGCTCTCCAGTTCCATCCTTGCTGTTGCAAATGGTAAGAAAAAATTTGGTGCATTCCTAGAAACGTACAATCTTCCAAATGAAATCAGGAAAAGAAATCTGAATAGACAGAATACAACTAATGAAATGGAAGCAGTAACAAAAAAACTCCAAACAAACAAAAGATGTCTCAATAAATTTAAGAAGTTTGATATCATATCAAGCATCTTCTCTGACCATAATGGTATAAAACTAGAAATTAATCACAAGGGAAAAAAACACACCAAAGAAAGACATGGATGCTAAATAGTATGTTACTAAGCAATGAATGGTTTAATGGGGAGATCAGGGAGGAAATAAAAAGACACCTGGAAACAAACAGCAAAAGCAGTCTCAAGACATAATTCATAGCATTACAGACCTATCTTAAGAAACAAAATATCTGAAATAAACAATCTAAATGTACACTTACTGGAACTAGAAAAAGAACAAAAAGCAAAGCCCAAAGTGAGTAAAAGAAAGGAAACAATATAGATTAGAGCAGAAATACATACAATAGAGTCTAAAAAAATACAAAAGATCAATGACACCAAGAGCTGTTTTCTTTTTGTAAAGATAAACAAGGTTGACAAACTTTTAATCAGACTTATCAAGAAATAAAGAGAGGACCCAAATACAGAAAATCAGAAATTAAAGAGGAGCCATAACAACTTACTCCACATAAATACAAGGGATACTAAGAAAACAGTAGGGACTACTATATCCCAACAAATAAAACAATCTGGATGACATGAACACATTCCTAGAAATGTACAATTTTCCAAAACTGAATCAGGAAAAAATTTGAATAGATAGATTGCAACTAATAATATTGAAGCAGTAACCAAAAACTCCCAACAAACAAAGTCCTGGACCGGATTATGTCACAGGTGAATTTTACCAACTATTTAAAGAAGAACTAAAACCTATTCTCAAACGATTCCAAAAAATTCAAGAAAAGAGAAGACTCCCTAGCTCTTTTAAAGAGGCCAGCAGTATCCTGACTGCAAATCCAGATAAAGACTGTAAAATGAATGAAAATTATAGCCAATATCCCTGATGAACATGGATGTTAAATTACTCACCAAAATATTAGCAAATGGAACCCAGAGACGCATTAAAAGGTTATGTACTCTAATTAAGTGGAATTTATTCCAGGGATGCAAGGTTAGTACAACAGTCACAAGTCAATAAACCTGGGACATCACATTAACAAAATGAAGGATAAAAACCACATGATCATGTCAATAGGTGCAGAAAAAAGCATTTGATATAATGCAGCACCCTTTTATGATAAAAACTCAGTAAAGTGGGAATAGAGGGAACACAACTCAGCATAATAAAGGCCATAAAAACAGAAGGAAATTTGCTGTAGCTGTGTGATTGAGTTAGTTGGAGCATTGTCCTATACACCAAAAGGTTGCAAGTTCGATTCCCAGCCAGGGTACATACCTAGGGTATGGGTTCAATCCCTGGTCAGGGTGCGTGCAGGAGGCAACCAATTGATGTGTCTCACATCAAGGTCTCTCTTACTCTTTCCTGTCCTCTCTCTCTCAAGTTAATAAAAACATACCGTTGGTGAGAATTTAAGAAAAAAAGTAAGTTTTTCCTCTTATGACAGAATGGATGAACCTGGAGAGTATTTTTTTTTAAGTTTTTTTCTCTTATCTTGTTTTATTATATATTTTTTAGCCTGGAGAGTATTATGCTATGTGAAATAGGCCAGTCAGAGAAAGAAAACTACCATATTATTACACTTATATGTGGAATCTAATGAACAAAATTAAGTAACAAAATGGAAATAGACTCATAGATTCAGACGACAGACTGACAACTGTCAGAGGGAAGGGTTTGGGGGGCTGGATGAAAAAGGTGAAGGGATTAAGCATAAAACCCCCCTCATAGACACAGACAATAGAATGGTGATTACCAGAAGGAAAAGGGTTTGGGGTGCAGTAGATGAGGGCAAAGGGTTTCAGGATAAAAGTTGATGGAAGGAGACTTGACTTGGGGTTGTGAGAACACAATAAAATATACATATAATGTATTATAGAATAGTACACTGAGCTCTAGCTGCTTTGGCTCAGTGGATAGAGCGTCAGCCTGCGGACTGAAAGGTCCCAGGTTGGATTCTGGTCAAGGTCACATGCCTGGGTTGTGAGCTCAATCCCCAGAAGAAGGCGTGCAGGAGGCAGCCGACCAATAATTCTCATCATTGATGTTTCTTTCTCTCCCTCTCCCTTCCTCTCTGAAGCAATAAAAATATATTTTAGAAAAGAATTGTACACTGAAACCTATATAGTTTTTGTTAATCAATATCACCCCAATAAATTAAATTTAAAAAATAGAGAAAGAAAAGATGAGATGACTGTAGCCCTACATGCAGAACACAGACATCTGTGAAAACCCCCATAGGATTTAAGAAAATTGTCAATGTGGTATATCAAAATAGATGGTTGTCTAATGTAACAATATGCATAATTCCACAGAAAAAGTTGAACTTTGATTGTCTTTCTAAATATCAAAAGAAAAACCACATCTCAACACATAAAATCCAAAACCCCACAGCTGGACTATAGAAAAAAAGAGGAAGTTTCTCTTTAAGGCATAAATGTTAAATGAGAAAATAGAAATGATATCATATTCTTGGTATAGAAAACATAATTATCCCTCCATAGAATGTTCAATTCAATGAATGTGCAGACATACAAGTCACACATTGCTGCTTTTCAATTGAAAAAAATTATTTAAATTTATAAAATTCCTGGAACTTGGAAGTGAGAAGTACAGGGGAGCTTTCTCCTGAGAAGAGGAAGGCGCCAAACCTTAAAAAATACATTCCCTTTTCATCTTCTATTAACAACAGCAAGTCCTCAGAGATTGGGATAATGCCGAACCATTTGACTAATTATGAGCTCTGTGCATTGAGCTCCCAGGGCCATGCAGCAATAGATAACCAGCTGTGCCTCCAGCCCTTCAGGTTCCCGTCTCAGTCCAGGGGCTTCACATCTGAGTCTTCTCCTCTCGCATCCACTGCATCAGGAGCCCATGACTAACTCTGACGTCCTGCCAGTCTTGATGGAACCTGAACCTTCATTGCTTGCCAGGCTGGACAGGGGCAGTGGATTCCCTCTCCTTAGTCAGACTCCAGCAGGGACAGAACTGCCCAGTGAGTACTGTGGAGGCGATGGATGGAGAAGGGACTGTCAGGAGCATTTTTTTTTCATCATTAGGACAGACAGGAGAGTTGGGACAAACAGCTGGAGGGCACCAGTATGGAACGTTTCAGGTATTTTTGTCCTTAAAAGGGTAGAATCTGAATAGCTGGAGGGAAACATCTGAGTGACATTCATTTCTGATCCCCCAGGGCCTATACTCCGCTTGGCAGAGACAACAACAGTCTCTGCTAAATACTGAAGAGACTCTTCCTTGGGTCTCAGAGACAGAGTGTGGGTGACACGGTTCCACAGGCCCAGTGCTTTCTTTTCAGTAATTTCCCTCCTTTTAGCAATGACTCCTGGGGTCCGCAGAAATAAAACAGTATTTGTATGTATTTATGTCATGGATTTTCTAAGAAACCTATCCATTTCCATATAATAGTATTTACTATATATATTTTTATTCATTTCAGAGAGGAAGGGACAGGAAGAGTGAGATAGAAACCTCAATGATTAGAGAGAATCATTGATCAGCTGCCTCCTGCATGCCCCCTACTTGGGATCGAACCCGCAGCCTGGGCATGTACCCTTGACTGCAGGCTGAAGCTCTATATACTACAACAAACCAGTTAGGCATTTTGTTTTTGTTTTTGTTTTGTTAATCCTCATCTGGGGACATTTTTCCATTGACCTTTTAGAGAGAGTGGAAGAGAGTGGGAAAGACAGAGGGAAACATTTGTGTGAGAGAAACACATTGATTGGCTGCCTCCTGCAAGCACCCTGACCAGGCCTCAGGCCTGGGGAGGAGCCTGCAACCACAATACATGCCCCTGACCAGAATCGAATCTGAAACCCTTTGGTCAGCAGGCCAATGCTCTATCAACTGAGCCAAATGGGATAGGGCTACAACATTTAAATATAAAGAGAAATTGTGAGATTTTTTAAAAAGTACAAAATATTTAAAAGAGAAGAAAAGAGAAGTAAATGTTTTTGTGTGGACTGAGACACATTTCAGGATTTCCACTCATTCCATGAACAAATTACCTGGGACATGAAAGGCTTCTACCTTTCTCTGCCGGATAATAGAATAAAATGTCCTTCAGCCGTTCCTGGGATTGACTTTCATCAATAAGCTCACTATTCCAATCTGATTTAAAGACAATTGGGGGTCACACATTTGCCAGAGATGGGTGTTATTCTCCCATCTAGTGGGTGACAGCTGTGGGACTCAGACACAGGCCTCCTGATTCCCAGTCCAGGGCGCTGTCCCCTCCACTCAGCACAATGATTGTTTCTTTGCAAACAAGGGCACCACCACCAATTCCTTTTGTTGGGATTTGGTGAGTTCATCTGTGTTTTGCAGGGCTCTTTACTGCATGGATGTTGTGGATCATAGGGTTTCCCAAGGATAGCAATGCATTTCTCAGCATATTTGTAAAACCGAGATATGAAAACATAATTTCCCTGTACAAGATGTGCATTTTCCTGGGGCTCTATCATGAAGACTATTGCTAGTCAGACTGCAAGGAACTTTGTAATTTTATACCTTGGCAATCAGAGCATGTAGTTGATTTTGTCTGATTTTTCTATTGGGAAAGCAAGTGTCTCGGTTAGTAATAGTAAAACTGCACACATATTAATTTTACAACTCAATCAATTATCTTTTTTGAATATATCTTTAGAAAATTCTCACTTGTATGATATAGAGAGGGGCATAAGAATTTTTTTAGCCCAGTCTTAATTAAAAATTGAAAAATAAAATGAAGTTTACCCCACAGATAATACTGAGCATCATTCAAAGTGCTGAAATTGATGCATGTATTTCACAGGGTACTTGAAACGCAATGCTGTGGTTAAATGAGAACTCAGGGAACAATATGTGTAACATGAGAACATTTAGATAAGTTTTCAGGAAAACTGCTTATGAGTACAAAGCTCAATGCTAACATTATAAAAATATTGAAAGGAAAATGAATTCATCAAATTCATGACAATCTGGTTTAAATAGTGTTTGCCTTTGGACAACTGAAGTGCAGAGAAAGATTAGGCAGGGATCACAAAATACCCTTAAGTTTTATCAATAATAAATATGAGTTCTATAGCACATATGATGAAATATTCATATTTTAATATGGGTAGTGGGAAAAACTATTGATAATAATTGATAACATTAATACAACATTTATTAATAGCCTGGCAATGATGCCCTACCCTAGCTACGTGTTAATATGCCCAAAGCATTTATGTGTAGAAATTCTAATTTAACTGGCTCTAGGTTATGGCCAGCCAATCATCAAGTTTTAAAAGATGGATAAGTAAGTATAATGATCAACTAGCATTGATAACAAATGTTTAAGTATTTTATATTTATAATTTAATGTTATTTCTTACAGCAATCCTATTAGATCAGTTTAATTAATATACCCCTGTTACAGATGAGCAAGCTAACCAGGTGTTTGTAATAGCTACCTTTATTCTTTTCCCATTTGATTTTCCCCAAAGCACATAACTTTTTTTGATGCAAAAATGATTTTTTATGATATAGTGAATCTAAAGTTTAGGTAGTATTACAAAATGGAAATGATTAGCTATATACATAAGAATCTAGCATGTCACACAAAGGAATAACCATTTTGACAAAGTAATACTTCTGTTTTGACTTGATTTGCCTTCAGGGACTGATTTAGGAGAAATGCAGTCCGCCTATCAGGAAGAACTGACTTGGAAAGCTCTTAAGCTGCATAAGAAAGCCAACCTAAGGTTTTAGGCCTGGTTTGGTCCTAAATTTTTCAACTGTTCATTGGAGGGTTGGTTCTGATGAGAAATCAACCCTTTACAAATGTTTCTGATTAGAGACATATTTAAGAAGTACCATCCACCACAAACCAAAACAGTAAAGTGCAAAGTCAATCTCAGATGTTTCTCTCGGATCATGTATCACTGATAGAAAATAACCTCTCAAAAAGTAAAGTAAGTACAGAGTATTCGTGAAAGTTAGTTATTACTTAATCATTGGTGCATTGTAAAATACTATCATCTTCAGGATCAGTGATGCTGTATGATTTTGTTGCATTTAACAAAAACTTATTTTTCAAAATGTGTAGTCTACCAAGACCAAATATTTATAAATGAGTTTTATTTGAGGGGATTTTGATCAGAAAATCCACACATTTGAGTGAGCACTTATCTTCAAGGAAGACAGATGACATAAAACAAACAAACAAAGAAACAAAAAATGAAAACCCTTAAAGATATTTGCCATGTAAAAATGCTATCTGATTATCAACATTTTATGGTAGGTTAGAATAGAGTTAATTTGGTTTTAGCTCTTCTAGACGATATTCCAAATTAAGGAAATTTCTTACACTGCATTTGGATGAGATAAAGTATTTTCAACTGCTTCTTAGTGTCTTTCAAATATAATAATGTTTGTCGTATAAAAGAATATTTTTCATTCCATATTTTTCCTTCAAAAGTAGAAGGCTGACATTTTGTTCTGTTCATGGATTTGTTATTTCCAAATGTCCATTCTTCTCTAATATTCTTGACCCAGTGATTCTAAAGTGTATATAGAAACAGATGAGTAGCCCAGACATCAATAAGCAAAGACTTCTAAAAAGAGTCAATAACTCAGACATGTTGCTGAAGGTAATGAGTGAGGTAGTTATATGGTCCTCAAATGCAACTATTTGTGAATTGCTGAATCCAAAATATGGACGCCTCTACACTTTTTTCATTTATTTAGCGCTCTCTTCTTTTTCAAAATGTGTCCTATATGCATAGAACCACAGAATCAAACAGGTGGCTCAGAATTCCTCCTCCTGGGACTCTCAGATGATCCAGAAGTGCAGCCTCTTCTGTTTGGGCTCTTCCTGTCCATGTACCTGGTGACCATGCTCGGGAACCTACTCATGATCCTGGCTGTCATCTCTGACTCCCACCTCCACACACCGATGTACTTCTTCCTTTCCAATTTGTCCTTGGCTGACATCAGTTTCAGCACCACCACAGTTCCCAAGATGCTGCTGAACCTCCAGACACACAGCAAATCCATCACCTATGCAGGCTGCCTAACTCAGGTTACCTTTTTTTCTCTTCTTGCATGTTTGGAAAGTCTGCTCCTGGCTGTGCTGGCCTATGACCGGTTGGTGGCCATTATTCAACCCCTACACTACCTGGTCATCATGAGCCCCCACCTCTGTGGCTTGTTGGTCCTGTTGTCATATTTCTTCAGCCTTTTGGACTCCCAATTGCACTACTTGATGGTGTCACAACTTAGCTTCTGTGCAGATGTGGAAATCCCTCATTTCTTTTGTGACCCTTCTCAACTCTTCAACCTTGCCTGTTCTGAGACCTTCACCAATGACATATTGATCTACTTTACTGGAGCCATCTTTGGTGGTGTCCCACTCTCAGGGATCCTTTTCTCTTACTATAGAATTGTGTCTTCCATTCTGAGAATCCCATCAGCAGGTTCAAAATATAAAGCTTTCTCCACCTGCAGCTCTCACTTGTCAGTTGTTTGCTTATTTTATGGAACAGGCCTTGGTGTGTACCTCAGTTCAGCTGTGTCATCTTCCCCAAGGAAGGATGCGGTGGCCTCAGTTATGTACGCTGTGGTCACCCCCATGCTGAACCCCTTCATCTACAGCCTGAGGAACAGAGACATCAAGAGGGCCCTATGGAAGATGATCAGAAGAATAGTCTGATCTATATACCTGTGCTATCATTTTTGGTTCATAAGACTGGAAAAAGCAGCAAAATCAAACATGTGCAACCAGATATTCTGCATCTGCAGTCACACAATTCATAGGTATCTATATGGCTTTCTGCTTTCTACTCACACAATTTTCCCTCTTAGAACAGCTATAATGGAATTGGGAGATTATTTTGGACTCCCAAATTATGTCATAACCCCTTCAGGATTATACATCATATTTCAGTTTACCCCTCTTACTTTTCTTATGCATTACCCAGGATTCTTGGTCATGAGCAGTCTTGTTTCTATTCTTAAAAAACAATGATAGCTCTCTCTTTATTGTTATTTATTATTTTTGTACTTTCCCCATGATTCTTCTCTATTTATCCATATATTTCCTGATTCCTGACCTTGGCCATATTTTTGAGAAAATAGGTTACCATTCAATGTTGAATGCATGCAAGGGTATTTTGAAATTTTAATGGGATGGTATTGATACTGAGTTTGAATAAGTAGTTACCAACTGGGACTCTCTTAGGATAACTGGATGTATGATTCCCAATTATCCAGATAATTTTTTTCATTCTATGTAACATCTCCTCCATCAATTACATAGTCCAAGATGAAAGGACAAATACTGTATAATTCCACTTATATGAGGCACCTAAAGTAGTCATATTCATAGACACATAAAGTAGAATTTTGATTGCCAAAGGCTGGGGGAAGAGGGAATAGAGAGTTAGTGTTTAATTGGGAAATAAAAGTGTTTTATTTTACACAGTGAAAAAAAAAAGTTCTGGAATTGCATGTTGATGATGGTTTCTCAGCACTGTGAATGTACTTAACTATTGAACTCAACACTTAAAATGGTTAAAATGGGCAGTAGCTGGGTTGGCTCAGTGGATAGAACATTGGCCTGCAGACCAAAGGTTCTAGTTCGATTCTGGTCACCAAATTGTAGCTTGGTTGCAGGCCCCTCCCTGGCCTGGGGCCCTGGTCAGGGCTCATGCAGTAGGCAACTGTGGACGAAAGGGGCCACATGCTGACCTGACAAGCTCAGGAGAGGCCTGCATGGCAGTTTTGCAGACTCGGAGACCTAAAGTAACCACAAAGGATGGTCTGAAATTAAACCTTAACTAAAAGCAGTTATGGTGGGCAGTTACGTCCTAAGCTGATATCTTCACTGATAAGGTCCACCTTTACAGTAACTGAGCCTTTCTGTCTTTTTGCATCTATGATAACATACCCTAATGTCTGGGTAACGTGATTTCCTGTATCTGGAGCCCCTAGGGCACAGCCAGGTGTGCTGGGCCCAGGACAGATGCAGCAGATTCTTTCATTTATCATGTTAATTGTTCCTGCACCCACCTAAGTATGTGTCCATCATTTTACTTTCTATCCTATCACAGAGGTTTCCCCGATTCGCTTAATCCCACCTCCTTAAATCTGTCACCAATGAATTTCATGTATAAATATGGATGTAACCCTGACATTCTCCGGAACACTATCTCAATTCGCTGAGGTTCTGCTTCCCGGCATATGTCGACAGTTTGGCTCAAATAAACTCACTAAAATTCTTTACAGGTTTCAATGTTTTTTTTACGTTAACACAACTAATTGATGTGTTTCTCTCACATCGATGTTTCTCTCTGTCTTTCCCTCTCTCTTCCATTAAAAGATCAATGGAAAAATATCCTCTGGTGAGGATTAACAACAACAAAAATGCTTAAGATGGTAAATTTATGTTATGTTATTTTACCACAATAAAAAGAAAAGTTATCCTTTTAGTTATGAAGGACATGTTGTTTCAAGTGTTTGGGGTACCACTTAGCCCTCAGATCAGCCCCCATAAGGCTCTGCCTCAGCTGCAGAGAGCCAAGGTAACCAAGGTCATGCCTCCTTCTGAAGCATCTCACATGCAATGACATTTGACATCTGGTCACCAATAACAGCCAACTCTAAAGGATCATCCTCAACCCAGACCTTCCTGGTGATTTTAGGAGGCCTTCGATGGGCTTCAACTTGGCTTGACTTCATCCACTGCCCTTCCTTGTTACAAAGAGTTTGCATAACCACAGAGTGTGAGGGAACAGTCCCTGCAAGACTGTTTTGACTTAAGACACCAGCCACAAGTTCCAAAGTCCCCGAGGCCACCCTCACTTCAGACCAGTAAACCACAAACTCAGGGTCTCCCTCATATTCAATAATTTGCTCAAGTGACTCAGAATGAGAGCATTTCCTCAGGTTGAAGAATCACCAGCATGAGTCACAGAACTTAGGACAGTGTTGTATGTGTGGTTACACTTTGATTACAGTAGAGAAAGATAAATATCACATGAGTTCCCTCATTTGTGGAATATAATGAACAACATAAACTGATGAACAAAAACAGATCCAGAGACAGTGAAGCATTGATCAGAATGTCAAACCTCAGAGGGAAGGTGGGGAGGGCACGAGTAAGGAGGAGAGATCAACCAAAGGACTTGTATGTATGCATATAAGCCTAACCAATGGACACAGACACCAGGGGGGTGAGGGCATGAGTGGCGGGGGGCAATAGGGGGATAAGGACACATATATAATACCTTAATCAATAAAGAAAAAAAATTATAAAACAAAACAAAACAAAAATGAATACAAATTGGGACTAGAGTAAATACGATAGATACAGGGAATACTGATGTATCCCATAAGTAAAGCTTCCTGTCCTTTCCTCATGAAGTTCGACACAATACTCAGAGTCTTGCCAACCAGGTAGCACACCTGATCTCCGGTATCCAGGGTTTAATGAGGCTTTGTTACCTAGATGTGATCAATTGAATTATTGCCCATTTGGTTGAACACAGTTTCCAGCTTTCCTCTCCACTGGGCTGACATCATTTGGCCTAAAGCCCCACCTCTTGATTTCCCTGGTTAGTCTTTTTGGCATGACCAATCTCCATCTTGAATCATCTCATTAGTATAAATTAACAGGTATCGTTGATCGGACCCACCACAAATAACAAATCAATTCTATCACTAGAGAAATTTAAAGGGTTTCATCTTTCTTCATTATTATGTTCTATTTGATATTTTTATTGTGTTTAAACTTATATATCATAAAATGTACTGTTACTGTTATGCCCAGATTTCAAGATTCCCAAGAGCCCACCAGGGAGCCAGCCAGTACGATGCAAAAGCAAAGAGTCCTTTATTTCAAGCTAGCTTGAGCTCCCCTACCCTCCTTACTGACGCAGTAGCAAGTGGCAGAGAGAGAGAACTCTGTGTGGAGAGGGGTTTTATAGGGGGTTGGAGTAAGGGGAGGAGAAAGGGCTGTGGGCCTTGCCAATTGGCCAGGCGCAAGTCGGTGTCTTGTTCCTGGGTGTGGCTAGCAGAGGCTTAGACTTCCGGGAAGAAGCTCCTTGCCAAGCACATGGCCAAGGTAAGATGGAGGGCATAGCACTTACCCTGGGGCAAGATGGAGGGCGTAGCCCTTACCATGGGGCAAGATGGAGGGCCTAGCCCTTACCCTGGGGCAAGATGGAGGGCCTAGCCCTAGCCCTTTCAGTTACCAGTTTAAAAGTGAATGTGCCCAACATTTCAAAAGGCCAATATTCAAAATGTCAGTTTGGAGGAAGGAAAGGTTTATTGATCAAGATGGTGCCTAATTGGGAAGGTGGGGGCCTTAGAGGTGCCTCAAGTCCATCTTCCCCCAGCCCCAAGGTAAGGCTTCTTTTAAATCAGGGAAGGGAAAATGGGAGGGACAAGAGGTGATTAATGGCAGCAGACATCTCCGGGCACCCCCAGGGATCTGAGGAAGAGCAATAAATCTCTAAATCTCTCTGTTGAGTCCTGCTGATGTTTGATAAAAACTCACTATTTTGCACCAACTTCCCCATCTTTTGGGAGAGGCACCTTCTGGCAAGGGGCTATTCTTCCAAAAACTCAAGTCTCAAAGGGAATTCCTTTAATGAGTTAGCATATCAACATCAGGAGCTTGAAGACCATGGAGGTAATGCAGGCTGAAAGGAAGACAGTCTCAGAAACCAAGTATTTTACTTTCTTACAGTAGCATTTTTTTAAAAAATATATTTTATTGATTTTTTACAGAGAGGAAGGGAGAGAGATAGATTGTTAGAAACATCGATGAGAGAGAAACATCGATCAGCTGCCTCCTGCACATCTCCCACTGGGGATGTGCCCGCAACCCAGGTACATGCCCTTGACCAGAATCAAACCTGGGACCCTTCAGTCTGCAGGCTGACGCTCCATCCACTGAGCCAAAACGGTTTCGGCTCTTACAGTAGCATTTTAACAATTTTTAAGTGTACAGTTTATACCCTTGGCATTAAGTACATTGGCAGTGTTATGTAACCATGACCACCATGTGTGTCAAGAACTTTTCCATCTTCTCAAATGGAAACTTCAAATACATTGTGTTACAGAAGATGGGATGAAAAACCAAGCCTCGCTTAGAGAAAGGGAGTTACATTTTATTATTAAATTCTGCGCAGGCTGAGGGAAAAATTGTGCCTTAAAAATTCGGGGGCCCCCCCCCCCCAACATGGAGGAAACTCTCTCTATTTATACATTTTCCAGTTCTTTGTCTCCCAAATTTGGAATGAGACTTCCGGGCCTTCTGAGAAAGAAGGCCTGCATGCTGGGTAGGGGCCATGAGACCATATCTCAAGGCCTGGCCTGGCGCCAGCACTGACAACTCTGTCTGGGGCATAGTTTATGGCCTCTCTGGTATGGGAGTAGTCTTACTTTCCTTATTATTTAAGCAGGCAAGCGTTTACAGAAGCCAAAGTAGCAGGGTTAAAGTTTCAAACAGCAGTTTTTATATAAGATAGATGATTCAATGAACACTAAGTTCCCATTCCTCCACTCTTTCAGAACCCTGGCACACTCCAGTCTTCTTTCTGTGTATGAATTTTACTACTCCTGGTAAAGTATGTAAGTAAAATAATATTGTATTTATCCATTCAGAATGTCTCCATTTGGACATTTCAAAATGTCAACTTCTAATGTTCTCTTTCCTTCCCAATTTGCTCCACTCACAGACCTCCCTGTCTCAGTGGGTGCAATTCCATTCTTCCAGTTGATCAAACCCCACTCCCTGGAGACATTCTCTGCTTTTCCCCTCTCTCACACCCTGACTGACAACAAATTCTGGTGGCTCCTCCTTCAAAATGTAGCACAAGTGATCACTTCCAACCCTTACACTACTATCCCTACCCTGGTCCTAACAACCAATATCACACCTGCATAGCATAAGCTGGCCCAAGCAGTCTGCCTCACCCTACCATCCATGCTCAACCCTCAGCCATAATGATTTTTTAAAATCCTAAGTCAGACCATGTTATGTGTCTGCTCAAACCCCTGCAGTGACTCCCCAGTCACTCAGAGTAATGAAGGCAAAGCCCTTCAGTGGCAGGGAAAGCCTCACAGGATGACCCCTGATGCCTATCTTCCTGTGAGCTGCTCTGCTCCCCTCACTGGCTCTGCTGCAGCCACATTGCCTCCAGGCAACCTCCCACCTCAGGGTCTTGGTATTAACCTCACCCTCTGCCTGGGGCACTGTTTCCCCAGATGTGCACTCACCTAAGTCACTCACCATCTTCACAAATGTAACTTTCTCAGTGAGGTTTATGAAGACCACTGGTTTGAATATGACAGCCTGCTCCTTCCCATACCCCTGATTCTCTTAATCCTGTGGCAGTTGAGCCTAAAATAATGACTGACACATAGTAAATAGTCAGTAAAAATAGGTTTGATAAGTTGAATAAACAAATGTAGTTCTGAAGGGTCTGCCAGTAACATTGTCTCCTGACTGCAGTAGATTGGCCAACGTGGAAAGAAGAAATGCCTGTGCCAAATAGAATCTTTTTCTAAGTATTTTTTTTAACACAAAGGAGCTTAAATACATCTAGTTTCTATTAAGTAGTGAAGTTACCAGAGGTGAGTAGTGAGAGCACCTGTTTCTCATGTCTCTTTTTATGTAGCGGTAACCAGTCTGAGAAAATAAAGCTGATAATCTGAAAGGAAACCCTCACGATGGTTGAGCCCCTACGTGCAGTTGTGCCAGTGCACAGCCAAGCCTCTGCTCTGCTAATTTCAGATGAATCAGGAGATTCTCTACCTGTCACTTGCCACCAAAGCTCACCTGTCCAGTGCGGCTTCATCGCTATGTGAGCCAGGATCAGGAGATGGTCATGCTCAAAGAATCAGCAAGAGAAGTTTTCCACCTTCTCAGCTCAAGACTGATGGGTCAATTATTGGCAAATTGTAAATCACACAATATCCTGTCATAGGCCGGATAACCTCCTGAAGATTTTCATGTACTAAGCTCTAGAACCTGTGAGTATGTTACCTTGGATGGCAATAGGCACTTTGAAAATGTGATTTAGTTAAGGATCTTCAGATGGAGAGGGTACCCTGAATTATATGGGTGATTATAAGGATCCTAATTAGAGGAAGTCAGGAGGGCTAGAGAGAGATTTGATGATGTTCTACTGTTGAGTTGAAAGATGGAAGAAGGCATCACAAGATAATGAATGCAGGAGATTTGTAGAATTTGGAAAAGGCAAAGTAAGATTCTCCTCCAGAGTTCCTAGGTGGAAAGCAGCCCTGATGATACATGTCAAACTTCTGCTCTCTAAGGTTGTAAGTCCCTTTAAGCCAGTAGACTTATGGCAATTTGTTATAGCAGCAAGAGGAAACTAATACACCTCCTTAAAAAATGTACCCATCTCCTTGCCACTGGCTTAAATCAGGTCCCCATCATCTCTCCCCAGGACTATTTTAATAGCCTCTTAAATGTTTCCTGTACCTCAGATTTCCCCCATGTGGGAAAATTCTGAAGTCCTCACATTATACCTATGAAGATGACATGGCCCTGGTACTAAGTTGCTTATAAAATCCTCAGTAAGTCAAATTATACTAATAAGTAGAGGCCCAGTGCATGAATTCGTGCACAGGTGGGGTCCCTTGGGGTGGCCTGCGGGGATCAGGAAAAAACTGGTAGTCCATCGCTGCCTGCCTCTCTTGCCTGCTGTTTCTGCTCATCCAGGCCCCGCTGTGCCTTCCAAGGACTCATGCCCAGTCATTCCTGGTTGGTAGCAGCAGTGCTCGCCAGCTGTGAGCCTGTGACCCTGCATCTCGTGCCTTTCACAAGGGCGGTGGTGGAGGGGGCGGAGAGCAAAATCGACAAATTCCTAGACACATACAATTTTTCAAAACTCAACCAGGAAGAATCAGAAAACCTGAATAGGCCAATAACAACTCATGAAATTGAAACAGTTATTTAAAAAAAAAAAACTACCAGCAAACAAAAGTCCTAGACCCGATGACTTCACAGGCAAATTATAAACATTCCGAGAACTAATACCTATTCTTTTGAACCTATTGCAAAAAATTCAATAGGAAGGAAGACTTCCACGCTGTTTCTACAAGGCCAGCATTATCCTAATTGCAAATCCAGACAAAGCCACTACACAGAAAGAAAACTATAGGTCAATATCCCTGGTGAACATAGATGTTAGTCCTCAGCAAAATATTAGGAACTAGGATCCAGCAATACATTAAAAAGATCATACACCATGATCAAGTGGAATTTATTACATGGATGCAAGGTTGGTAAAATATTTGCAAATAAATAAATGTGATACATCATTTAAATAAAATGAAGGAAAAAAAGATCTTATCAATAGATGCAGAAAAAGCATTTGACAAAATCCAAAACCCATTTATGATAAAAACTCTCAGCAAAGTGGGAATACAGGGACCATACCTCAAAATAATAAAGACCACATAAGAAAAACCTAGAGCCAACATCATACTCAATGGGCAAAAACGAACAGTGCTTCACTTAAGATCACGAGCAAGACAGGGCTGTGTGCTCTCACCACTCTTATTTAACATAGTACTGGTAGTACTAGCCACAGCAATCACACAAGAAGAAAAAATAAAAGGAAGAAGTAAAATTGTCATTATTCGTAGGTGACATGATACTGTACATAGAAAACACTAAGGACTCCACCAAGAACTACTGTATTAGATTTAAGAAATGAATTTGGCAAAGTAGCAGGATACAATACTAATATGTAGAAATCAATGGCATTTTTATACACAATAATGAACTGTCAGAAACTAAAAAGAAAAATCCCATTTTTCAATGCAACAATAAAAAAATAAAGTACCAAGGAATAAACTTAACCAAGGTGGTAAAAGTCCTGTACTCAGAAAACTATATGATGTTGAAAAAAGAAATAGGGGAAGATACAAACAAGTGGAAGCATATACTGTATTCATGGATTGGAAGAATTAACATTATTAAAATGTCCATACTACCCAAAGCAATCGATAGATTCAATACCTAGTAAAATACCGATGGTATATTTCATGGATATAGAACAAATATTCCAAAAAATGTATATGGAACCACAATACCCCAAATAGCTGCAGGAATCTTGAGAAAGAAGAACAAAGTTGAGATGATCACAATACCAGCTATCAAACTATATTACAAAGCCATTATAATCAAAATAGCTTTGTACTGGTACAAGAACAAACATGTAGATTAATGGAACAGAACAGAGAGCCCAGAAATCAACCCACATCTCTATGGTTAATTTATATTTGACAAGGGAGGCAAGAGCGTACCACAGAGTAAAGACTTGTCTCTTCAATGAAAGGTATTGGGAAATTGGACTGGTACATGCAAAAAAAAAAAAAAAAAAAAGGGAGAAACCAGACCACCAGTTTATACCATACACAAGATTAAACCCGAATAAAAGATTTAAATGTAAGTCATAAACCCATAAAAATCCCAGATGAAAACAGGCAGTAAAATCTCAGGCATCTCATAGAGTCATATTTTCTTTTATAGATCTCCTAGGCCGAGAGAAGCAAAGGAAAAAAATAAATCAATGGTATTACATCAAACTAAAAAGCTTCCGCACAGCAGAAAGAAAACATCAGCAAATTAAAAGGGAACCCACTGTATGGGAGAACATATTCACCAATGATACATCTAATAAGGGATTCATTTCCAAAATATAGAAAGAATCTATACAACTCAACACCAGGAATACAAATGGGAGCTGGAGCAGGGTGTAGGGGGTCAAATGGGGGTAAGAGGACATCTGTAATACTTTTAACAATAAAGATAAATTAAAAAAATAGATAGAGACCTGAAGAGACACTTCTCCAAAGAGGACATACAGATGGCCAATAGGCCAATGAAAAGATGCTCAATGTCACTAATCCTCAGATTGATGAAAATTAAAACTGCAATGAAGTATCACCTCACACCTTTCAGAATGGCTACCATCAATAAATCAATAAACAGAAGTGCTGATGAAGATGTGGAGGAAAGGGAACCCTAGTACACTCCTGGTGGGACTGCAGACTGGTACAGCCACTGTGGAAAACAGTATGGAGTTTCTTCAAAAAATTAAAAATGAAACTGCTGTTTGATCCAGCAATCACACTGCTGGGAATATATCCTAAGGATTCTGGAACAACAATCAGGAAGAATATATGCACCCTCATGTCCATAGTAGCATTATTTACAACTAGAGGCCTGGTGCATGGATTCGTGCACATCGAAAGGAAATTAATTAGAAGGTGGCTGGTGAGGCAGGACTGGGCAAGACAGGCTGGACACACCCTGGAGCCAACCTCCTGTGGTTCCTCCCCGGCCGGCTGCACCAGGGGTAGTGCCAGGGCTCAAAGTGGGTCTGTGGAGTGAGTGAGGTCCCTCCAGCAGGTTGGTCCCTTGGCCTGGCTTGCAGGGATCAGGCTGAAATCAGAAGTCTGACATTCACCAAAGGGTCCCGGAGTGCAAGAAGGCACTCTGCAAAATTGCTGTTGCTCAGAAGTTTCTACGTGGAGCATCTGCCGCCTGGTGGTCAGTGCGCATCATAGCTACCGGCTGGTCAGGCAATCGCTTAGCCTTTTATATATATAGATAGCTAAGATCTTGAAACAGCCCAAATGCCCATCACTAGATGAGTGGATAAAAAACCTGTGGTACATTTACACAGAGGAATAATATGTGGCTGTATAAAAGAAGGAGCTCTCTTGCAAGAGCATGGATCCGCCTGGAGATTATTATGCTAAGTGAAATAAGCCTGTCCAAAAAAAAAAGAGAGAGACAAATATCACATGATCTCACTTATATATATAATCTAATTAACCAAATAAACTGATGAACAAAATAGGACTAGAGGCATGGATACATGGAATAGAATGACAGATCTCAGAGGGGAGGCTGGGGAACTGGACTAGATTAACCAAAGAACATATATGTGTATAAGCATAGCCTGTGAACACAGACAAAAATGTGGTGAAGGCCTGGGGTAGGATGGGGCGGGTTGGAGGAAGGCAAAGTGGTGGAAAATGGGGGACATCTTTGATACTGTCAACAATAAAACAAAAAGAAGAATGCTAGATAATGGGAATATACAATTTAATTGGGCTCTAATATGCCAATATAAATCAATTAACAATAAATGAAACCAATGATGTTACTTAAATTAGCAATAAAAAAATTACCAAGTAATGAACTCCATAAGAAATAAGAATTCATATTAAGAAAAGCATGAAGCTTTCTTGCAGACATAAACATGTTCAAATATGGAAATATTTTCATATTCTAGCATAGAAAATGCATTTCAGAACATCAAAATTGCAAGTGAGATTAAAAAAATTTTTAATTGATTTTTAAAGAGGAAGGAAGAGAGAGGGGGCAAGAAAAACATTGATGTGAGCCGAAACCGGTTTGGCTCAGTGAATAGAGTGTTGGCCTGCGGACTGAAAGGTCCAGGGTTCAATTCCGGTTAAGGGCATGTACCTTGGTTGGGGGCACATCCCCAGTAGGAGATGTGCAGGAGGCAGCTGATCGATGTTTCTCTCTCATCAATGTTTCTGACTCTCTATCTCTCTCCTTTCCTCTCTGTAAAAAATCAATAATATATATATTAAAAAAACAACAACAACAACAAAAAACATTGATGTGAGAGCCAAACATCAATATGTAAACTGCCTCTTGCACGCCCCCTACTGGGAACTGAGCCCACAATGCAGGTATGTGCCCTTGACCAGGGATCAAACCAGCAACCTTTCAGTGAATGGGAAGACATGAAAACAACTGAGCTACAACAGCCAGGGCAGAAAGTGACTTTTAAAGTGGAAATAATAATTCTAAGGAGAGTCTTCCTTTTGGATAGGTGACTAGAGGCAGGCAAGTGAACTTCCCCTGGGATGGGATAGGGCTCAGAAGTAATTGAGCTGGACCAAGGACACTGACTTTTTCCTCCCGTGGTTCTCTAAGATTGTGAAGTCTGCAGGGAATAGAGTTCATGGACCAATTTGGTTAATTAAGAAGACTGTGCATTGAGTGCTCAAGGTCATACTACCATAAATAATTAGTCTGTGTCTCCAGCCTTTCAGGATTCCAGTCCCTATCCCTCTGGCTTCACACCTGTTCCTCTTCCTTTCAGAACAGTAATCTCCATGAGGAGGTCTGGCCCGAGTCTGTCTTTCTGCCAGTCCTGGGGACAGAGCCTCAGCCATCATTGCTCACCAGGCAGAAGAGGACTGGCCCTCCTTGGTCATGCACCAGCAGAATGGCAGCCCAGCCCAGTGAGTGCCATGGGAGTCAGTGGAGGGAGGAGGGCCTGGGGAGCACTGTTTGCTTATGGTCAGGACAAGCAGGACATTTGGGGTAGGCAGGTGGTAGGGCACCACCATGCAGTTTCTATTCCAAGCACTATGAAGTTTATGTGCTTGGTTCTGGTGGGAGTCCAAGAACTTTCATTCAGAATTCTGCTTTCCTCTTACAATAGTTTTAATTCCCATAGAAATTACCCCCGTGATGGCAGGAAACAGGCCTCTCTAAACTGTTCCCTAAGCCCTAGCCGGTATGGCTCAGTGGCTAGAGCGTTGGCCTGCAGACTGAAGGGTTCTGGGTTCAATTCCGCTCAAGGGCATGTACCTTGGTTGCAGGTTCCTTGGCCCTGATTGGGGTGTGTGCAGTAGGCAACCAATCAATGTGTCTCTCTGTCTCCTCCTTCCCTTTCATCTCTCTAAAAATCAATGGAAAAATATCCTTGAGTTAGCATTAACCAAAAACAAATAAATAAACAAATAAATAAATAACAACAACTGTCCCCTAAGTATTCCAAAATCATGAGGCATTGATGATGATGATGAGGAGGAGGAGGATGAAGACAGTAAGCCAGATATCATGGATGGTCACTGAGGACTTCCTAAGAGCCAGGCTCTGAGCTGAGTGTTGTACAGCTTGTTTCATTTCCTCTGCATAATCACTTCCCAACAAAGAGGAATGCACATTATCATCATTTTACAAATGAACAAAGGAGCACAGCTTTTAAATATAACTTGTACGAGGTTATGTGGTAAAATAGGAGTGAATTTAGGTTTGGATCCAGGCATCCAGACTGTAGACACAGCACACATAACCATTATTCTCTCCTTCCAACCCAGCCATTCATTTAACTTGTCAGGTCACTCCAGGCAGAGGCCCGCCCCCCCCCCGCCCGTTCACTGTTCTCTTTCCTTTGGGGGTTCCTAGTGGACCCCAGCAGAGAGTAATGGATGCCCTTGCTGCACTGATGAAAAGGAGGATAGCTGAGCTCAAAGTGGGGATCATAGAAAAATTAGCAGATTATAATTTAGGGCAGATCTTGCTCCTGCCCCCACTCCTTAAACTGTCTTCTTCCTCCTTCATTTCTGTACCTTAGCCCTCTCAATCTCCAGAAGAGACATAAATTGAGGGTCTTGAGTTCTATTATTAGGAAACTTAAACCAGTTAAAAGATGTATCTTAGCTGTACTTTTGGTAAAGACCCCTGAACTTCTGTGTTCATCTTTCTGAAGTGTCAGGAAACAGAGTGAAGAAATTTATCACATTGGCAATTGGAGACTGGCAATTTAGTTTAATTTTGTCTGCTCTGTTTATTATCTTGTGCACTATGGGGCAAGTTCTGGGTATCTCTGAACCTCAACATTGTCATCTGAGTTGATCCCTAGTTGTCACAACTGCACTGCTGCAGGATGAAACAATATAGTGAAAGTACATATGCGATTATGTACGTGATGAATGTATAGAGAAAGGAAAAATACATTTAAAATATCATTATTAATAACAACAGGCTAGCTTGATGCACTTTGATTAAAATATCCTGTGATTTGAAGGTATGAGCTTACCTGGATCTCTGACAGGACATTAAAAAAAATATTTTTACTGATTCCAGAGAAGAAAGAAGAGGGAGAGAGCCTTAGAAACATCAATGATGAGAGAGATTCATTTGGCTGCCTCCTGTACATTCCCTACTGGGGATCGAGCCCACAACCCTGGCATGTGCCCTTGACTGGAATCAAACCCGGGATCCTTCAGTCCACAGGCTGACAATCTATCTACTGAGCCAAACCAGCTAGAGCTCTGACAGGATATTTTATTTAATCCTTGTACAAGTAGATACTGAGTGAATGAAGGGAAGTGACTGAATCTCATTAATTTGTGATTCCTCAGAGCCTATCCTGTCTTTGGCACAGAGTAACCAAAAAAAACAAAAAAGATCCCTGTTAAACATTAACTAGATCCTTAGTTTACACCAGCACAGAGTAGGCTAAAAGGCTTCCACCCACTGGGTGCTGTTCTGCCTGTCCTTTCATTCCGTTTAGCAATATTCCATAGGACTAGAGACACGATGCAATAGGGATTATGTACATCTATGACATGAACTTCCTATGAACCTAATATTTTCCTTTTATAAGACATACATCGTTCAACTGCCAAAAATTTCTGGCGATTTTAAATACTGAATGATTTTAAAGGATGGGAAAGGGGAGGATCAATCTTACTCGTGGACTGAGACACTTTTAGGATTTCACATTTAGGATACCGTGTTCAGGTTCCTTGGGATAAAAAAGGCTTTGGCCTCTCTGCCATGTAATTAAATAAATGTCATTAAATATTTCTTGAGATTAAATTTAACAATAACCTGCTACTGCAAGAATAATTGAATTCTGATTAAAATGCAATAGCTGAATATATTAATTGCCAAACTTCTGGGGGTATTAGTCTCCCCATTTGTAGGTAAAAAATGCCATCAGAGAGAGGTTGAGATATCTGCACACACTCTAACTTTACTGTGTGAGAGATGTGGGACTCAAACTTTCATCTCCTGACTCTTGTCCCAGGACTCTCCCATCCACTAGACCTGAACAAATATATTTTTTCTCATGTTTGTTTTGTCTAAGACAGTGGTTCTCAACCTTCCTAATGCCACGACCCTTTAATACAGTTCCTCATATTGTGGTGACCCCCAACCATAAAATTATTTTCGTTGCTACTTCATAACTGTAATTTTGCTACTGTTATGAATCATAATGTAAATATCTGATATGCAGGATGTATTTTCATTGTTACAAATTGAACATAATTAAAGCATAGTGATTAATCACAAAAACAATATGTAATTACATATATGTTTTCTGATGGTCTTAGGCGACCCCTGTGAAAGGGTCGTTCGACCCCCCAAGGGGTATCGACCCACCGGTTGAGAACCGCTGGTCTAAGATGAGGAAACCGAGGCAAAATAATTGATTTCTCCTATTGGGACTCAGTGAGGTCATCTACGAATCAGGGGATGGACAAAGTGATTCATAGGGGTCCTTCTGGAATATATATTGTGGCCTATAGGATATTTTATTAATAGTAATGTTTTTTCCATCTCACTTAGGAAGTCTAAGATATGCAAGCATTATTTCCTCTACAAGTTGAGAATTTCATGGGATCTATCATGAGATGACTATTACTAGACAGACTTTGGGGACATCCTGGATCTATATCTCGACAATAAGAGCAGGTAATTGATTGTATTTGATTTTTTTTATTGGAGAAAAATTTAGGCAACTAATAGTAAAATTCAATGTGCACTGATTTTTACAAAGCAGACAATTATACTTCACACATATCTATCTTATAGACATTCTCACTTGTGTGATTTGGACAGGTAAAACAATTTGCATAGGATTGTCATTATAATGAATTAAAAATAAAATGGAGTCTATTCCTCTGGCAATAATATTCATTAGCTTACAGGTTTAAACTAGATGCATGTACTTCACAGAAAGATTTAAAATATGAAGTGTTGTTTTTTTTTAAAAAAAAAAACATGAAGTTTTAATGAGAACATTTCAGGGATAACATGTGTAGTATGATACTTTACAACTAAATTTTCAGGAAGACTGTTTATGAGTACAAAATCAATCCTAATGCCATGGAAGCATTGGCAAGAAAATATACCCACCAAATTCACTGACAATGGTTGACTAGTGGGACAGGTATGCAGGGGAATGGGATAGAAACAAAACTGAAATGTTATTGGTAATATTTCAAATCTCTATAAAATATAAGCTCTGAAGCAAATATTACTCAATGGTCACTTTTTAAATATGGTGAGTGGGTACAATGATAAAAATAGATAACATGAATGAAACATTTGTTAAGTGCCTGGTAATATTCTATCGCAATGATTCTCAATTTTGGCTATACATTCGAATCATATTGCTACCTGCCAAGAGAAAGGGAGTTACAAGTTGTCTTCAGGGAGCTGGTTTAAAGAGAACTGTAATTCCTGTTAGTAGGAAGGATTGACATAAACAATTCTCAACTAGACTTAAAAAGACTGAGTTTTAGACATAGCTTTGGGACTCCCCTTGGGTGTGAAATCCCAACTCTAAATAAGATGGTTGATTTGATGAGAAAAGAATGCTTCAAAAATTTTAAAATTAGAAGCATGTTTAAACACTTTAACCTAGCCACTACATTATGAAGATAAGCAAAGCAAAGAGCAGTTTCAAACACAAAGTTTCCCTGAGATTATATAATGTGATATAAATAACCTGCCTGAAAAGCCTAGGGGTAGAATTAATATTTGAAAATACTTTTTTGCATCTTTTAAAAAATATTTATTTATTAAAATCGTTTGGGTGACATTGGTCAACATAAACATATAGGTTTCAGGTGTGGGTTTCTATATTATAAGATCTGTATATTGCATTGTGTGCCCACCACCCAAAGTAAAACCTTCTCCTGTCACCACATATTAGAACTCCCTTCTTCCCCTATCCCCTTCTCTCTGGCAATCACCATACTGCTGTTTGTGTTCACAAGTTTCATTTCTATATCTTACATATGAGTGAAATATTATAGCTCTTAGCTTTTCTTACTTATTTTATATAGCATGATGTTCTCAAGGTCCTTCCGTGTTGTTGCAAATGGCATTCTTTCATTCTTTCTTATGGCTGAGTAGTGTTGTATTGTGTATATGTACCACATCTTCTTTATCCAGTCCTCTATCATGGACACTGGTTGTTTCCATGTTTTGGCCATGGTGAATAATGCTGCAAGGAACATAGGGGTGCATATATCTTTGCGAATACATGATTTTGAGTTTTTAGTTATAAACTCAGGAGAGGGATTGCTGGTCGTATGGTAGCTCTATTCTTAATTTTTTGAGGACTGGCGAAACTGGATTCCATAGTGGATGTATCAGTATATATATGGACAGATAATTTAAAATATATATAAATTTTATTGATTTTTTACAGAGAGGAGGGGAGAGGGATAGAGAGTTAGAAACATCGATGAGAGAGAAGCATCAATCAGCTGCCTCCTGCACACCCCCTACTGGGAATGTGCCTGCAACCAACGTGCATGCCCTTGACCGGAATCGAACCTGGGACTCTTCAGTCCCCAGGCTGACGCTCTATCCAGTGAGCCAAACCGGCCAGGGCTGGACAGATAATTTTTGACAAAGGAGCTAGAAACACATGATGCAATAAAGATCGTTTCTTCAATAAATATTGCTGGGAAAACTGAAAAGCCACATGAAAATGAATGAAACTGGATTACAGTTTGTCCCCATGTACATAAAGGAATTTAAAATGGATCAAAGACCTAAATATAAGACCCCAAACAATAATTACATAGAAGAAAATATAGGTACCAAACCTATGGGCGTTGGCCATAGAGGACATTTTATAAACTTGACCCCAAAGGCAGGGAAGTAAAGGCAAAAATAAATGAATGGGACTATATCAAACTAAAAAGCTTCTGCACAGCAAAAGAAACTGACAACAAAACAAATAGCCAGCCAGATGGGAGATGATATTTGCAAAAAGTAGCTCCAACAAAGGTTTAATTTCCAAAATGTCTAAAAAATTCATAAAGCTCAACACCAAACAAACAACCCAAACGAAAAGTGGGCAGAGGGCCTGAAAATTCACCTCTCCCAAGAAGGCATACAAATAGCCAATAGATACATGAAAAGATGTTCAACCCCACTAGCAGTTAGGGAAATACAAATTCAAACTACAGTGGGGCCTTGACTTACGAGTGTCCTGACTAACGAGTTTTTTGAGATACCAGCTGTCTCTCGGCTGATTTTTTGCATTGAGTTGACAGAGTAATTTGAGTTAACGAGCTCCTTTACGAGCTCGGTCTCGGATCAAATTAAACTCATAAGTCAAGGCCCCACTGTACAATGAGATACCACCTTACACCTGTTAGAGTGCCCATTATCAGCAGGACAAGTAATAACAAGTGTTAGAGAGGTTGTGGAAAAAAGGAAACCCTCATGCACTGCTGGTGGGAATGTAGACTGGTATAATAACTATGAAAAGACTTTTAAAAGAAAACACAGCCCTAGCCGGTTTGGCTCAGGGGATAGAGCATCAGCCTGCGGACTAAAGGGTCCCAGGTTTGATTCTGACCAAGGGCACATGCCTGGGTTGTGCGCTCAATCCACCTCCATCCCCACTATGGGGTGTGCAAGAGGCAGTCAATCAATGATTCTCTGTCATCATTGATGTTTCTATCTCTCTCTCTCTCCCTTCCTCTCTTGCAGTCAATAAAAAATATATTGAAAAGAAAACACATATTTGAGACAGCACTTATTTCCATTGAGGATGGATATTGGGGAAAACCAAATGATAATCAAAATCCAGGATGATAACTGTCATATAAAAATTCTAACTGATTAATTACATTTGACTTTAATTTAGAATACCAGTAATGATATAAACATGTATAAATATTCCAAATTAAAGACTTTTTTGGCATAGTATTTGGGTAAATTAAAGTATATTTGCTTCCCAGTGTCTTTGAACTAGAGTGATTTAAATAAAATGTTATTGATTGATTTTAGAGAGAGAAGAAGGGAGAGAGCAAAACATCAATTTGTTGTTCTAGTTATTTATGCATTCATTGGTTGACTCTTGTATATGTCCTGACTAGGGATTGAACCTACAACCATGGTGTATCATAACTGAACTACCGCCCAGGGCTGGAGTGATTTCTTTTAAGGGAGAAAGATATTTCTTAGTCCATATATTTCCTTCAGGAGGAATCTAATATTTTCTGTGTTCATGACTTTATTAACTCTGTTGACTTTAGTGTCTCTAAAGTAGGTATGTATAGAAACAGGTAAATACCCAAGAAATCAATGAGGAAAAATTCCTCTGAGGTACTGAGTTTGCCACCTCTCCTTAAGTATAAATGGTTCACTTTGATTTGACTGAATCCAAAATATAGACTCAGCACTGGTTGCCTGTGTAGTTGTTTCATTACTCTGAGCATCTTTTCTTTTTCAGGAGGTGTCTCAGCCCCATGGAACTAAAGAATCTAACACATGTCTCAGAATTCTTCCTCCTGGGTCTCTCAGATGACCTGGAACTGCAGCCTCTGCTCTTGGGGCTCTTCCTGTCCATGTACCTGGTTGCCGTGTGGGGGAACATGCTCATCATCCTGACTGTCAGCTCTGACTCCCACCTCCACACCCCCATGTACTTCTTCCTCTGCAACCTGTCCTTGGCGGACATCGGTTTCATTTCTACCACTGTTCCAAAGATGGCTGTGGGCATCCTGACTCACAGCAGAGTCATCTCCTATGGGGGCTGCCTGATACAACTGTCTTTTTTTATCTTTTTTGGATGTATGGATGACATGCTTCTGACTGTGATGGCCTATGACCGGTTTGTGGCCATCTGTCACCCTCTGCACTACTCAGCCATCATGAACCTACGCCTCTGCTGCTTCTTAGTTTTGGTGTCATTTTTCAGCAGCCTTTTGGACTCCCAGCTGCACAATTTGATTGTATTACAGTTTACCTGCTTCAAGGATGTAAACATTTCTAATTTCTTCTGTGATCCTTCTCAACTCCTTCATCTTGCCTGCTCTGGCACTATGACCAATGACATAGTCATGTATTTTCTGGGCGCCATCTTTGCTGGTGTTCCACTCACAGGGATCTTTTGCTCTTACTATAAAATAGTTTCCTCCATTCTGAGGGTTCCATCGATAGGTGGGAAGTATAAAGCCTTCTCCACCTGTGGTTCTCACCTGTTAATTGTTTGCTTATTTTATGGAACAGCTATTGGAGATTACTTTGGTTCAGCACTGTTGCCTTCCCCCAGGAAGGACGTGGTGGCCTCAGTGATGTACAGTGTAGTTACCCCCATGCTGAACCCTTTCATTTACAGTCTGAGGAACAGGGACATTAAGAGTGCCCTATGGAGGCTCTACAGCAGAACAATCTAATGTGAATATCTCTGCAATCGCTTTTGGAGTACGATTGGTAAAACCAACAAAACCAAACAGGTAGACCAGTGAATACTGTTTCCTTGGTCACATTCTTTTTTTGTCTCATAGGTTTCATTCCTCTCTGTTCCTCACATATGAACTTTACATCCTTCGATTTGTCTTTAATTGAATTGGCAGAGTATCCTGAGATCCTTTGTACATCATAATAATTGAATGAGAGGTTCTCCTCATTGATTCTGATATCCAGGTGAAATGCACAATTTTCTTAGTATATAGTTAAACTTTACTTCTTTCCCCATAGTTTTAGAGTATTTTCCATACAAAATTTGCATCTGTCAAATATATTTATTCAGGTAATTTCTGAGGAATGAAGTTCACTGGTTTTCAATTGTGGATTTTATTGTAATGCCCTGGGCGTTCTATAAACACTGGTGACCGGGTCTGTTGGAGGAGTTCGTCAGGAAGATGCAACTGCCAGTGGACCCAAGAGCTGGATTGTGGACCCTCTCCCCTCTCCCTGTGCTTGGATTGTTCATATCACTTGCCTACCCTGAGCTAGCAGCTAGCCTTAGGAGACTATCTGGATGTATACATGACTGACTGCAGTTGGATTGTCAAGCCTCAGAGGGAAGGCAGGGGAGAGTGAATGGGGGTGGCGCGGAAAGTGGGGGAAGAGATCAACGAATGAACTCATACGCATCTATGCATAACCCATAGACACAGACAATAGGGTGGTGAAGACTTGGGGGTGCGGGAGTGTGCAATGAGGGAAAAAAGGGACATATGCAATACTTCCAACAATAAAGATTTATTTTTTAAAAAGGCCTTTACTGTATATAAATGTTTAAAATGTCTTTATTGATTAAGGTATTACATATGTGTACTTATCCACCCAGTACTCCCACCCCCAACCCCTCAACTCAAGTCGTCACCCCCCCCCCTGTTGTTTGTGTCCATTGGTTAGACTTATATGCATGCATACAAGTCCTTTGGTTGATCTATCCCCTATACCCCCACCCTCCCCTACCTTCCCTTTGAGGTTTGATGGTCTGATCAATGCTTCTCTGTCTCTGGATCTGGTTTTGTTCATCAGTTTATGTTGTTCATTATATCCCATAAATAAGTGAGATCATGTGATATTTATCTTTCTCTGACTGGCTTTTTGCACTTAGCATAATGCTCTCGAGTTCTATCCATGCTGTTACAAATGGTAAGATAAATTTGGTGCATTCCTAGATTTGTACAATCTTCCAAATGGAATCAGGAAAAAAAATTTGAATAGACAGATTACAACTAATGAAATGGAAGCAGTAACAAAAAAAAAAAAAAAACTCCAAACAAACAAAAGATGTCTCAATAAATTTAAGAAGTTTGATATCATATCAAGCATCTTCTCTGGCCATAATGGTATAAAACTAGAAATTAACCACAAGGTAAAAAAAAAAAAAAAGAAAAACAAAGAAAGACATGGATGCTATATAGTATGTTACTAAACAATGAATGGTTTAACAGTGAGATCAGGGAGGAAATAAAAAGATACCTGGAAACAAATTGCAAAAGCAGTCCCAAGATATAATTCATAGCAATACAGACCCATCTCAAGAAAAAAGAAAAATATGAAATAAACAATCTAAATTTACACTAACTGGAACTAGAAAAAGAATAAAAAGCAAAGCCCAAAGTGAGTAAAAGAAAGGAAACAATATAGATTAGAGCAGAAATACATAAAATAGAGTCTAAAAAAATACAAAAGATCAATGACACCGAGAGCTGTTTTCTTTTTGTAGAGATAAACAAGGTTGACCAACTTTTAATCAGACTTATCAAGAAATAAAGAGAGGACCCAAATACAGAAAATCAGAAATTAAAGAGGAGCCATAACAACTTACTCCACATAAATACAAGGGATACTAAGAAAATAGTAGGAACAATTGTATCCCAACAAATAAAACAACCTGGATGACATGAACACATTCCTAGAAATGTACAATTTTCCAAAACTGAATCAGGAAAAAATTTGAATAGATAGATTGCAACTAATGAAATTGAAGCAGTAACCAAAAACTCCCAACAAAGAAAGTCCTGGACCAGATTATGTCACAGGTGAACTTTACCAACTATTTAAAGAAGAACTAAAACCTATTCTTCTCAAAGGATTTCAAAAAGTTCAAGAAAAGAGAAGACTCCCTAGCTCTTTTAAAGAGGGCAGCATTATCCTGATTCCAAATCCAGATAAAGACTGTACAACGAATGAAAATTATAGCCAATATCCCTGATGAACATAGATGTTAAATTCCTCAACAAAATATTAGCAAATGGAATCCAGAGACGCATTAAAAAGATTATGCACTCTAATTAAGTGGAATTTATTCCAGGGATGCAAGGTTGGTACAACAGTCACAAGTCAATAAACCTGGGACATCACATAAACAAAATGAAGGATAAAAACCGAATGATCATGTCAATAGGTGCAGAAAAAGCATTTGATATAATGCAGCACCCTTTTATGATAAAAACTCAGTAAAGTGGGAATAGAGGGAACACACCTCAGCATAATAAAGGCCATAAGGACAACAGGAAATTTGCCATAGCTGTGTGATTGAGTTGGTTGGAGCATTGTCCCATACACCAAAAGGTTGCAAGTTCGATTCCCAGCCAGGGTACATACCTAGGGTATGGGTTCAATCCCTGGTCAGGGTGCGTGCAGGAGGCAACCAATTGATGTGTCTCACATCAATGTCTCTCTTACTCTTTCCTGTCCTCTCTCGCTAAAATTAATAAAAAAATACCATTGGTGAGGATTTAAGAAAAAAAGTAAGTTTTACCTCTTATGACAGAATGGATGAACCTGGAGAGTATTTTTTTTAAGTTTTTTTTCTCTTATTTTGTTTTATTATATATTTTTTAGCCTGGAGAGTTTTATGCTATGTGAAATAGGCCAGTCAGAGAAAGAAAACTGCCATATTATTACACTTATATGTGGAATCTAATGAACAAAATAAAGTAACAAAATGGAAATAGCCTCATAGATTCAGACGACTGACAACTGTCAGAGGGAAGGGTTTGGGGGGCTGGGTGAAAAAGGTGAAGGGATTAAGCATAAAACCCCCCTCATAGACACAGACAACAGAATGGTGATTACCAGAAGGAAAAAGTTTTGGGGTGCAGTAGATGAGGCTAAAGGGTTTCAGGATAAAAGTTGATGGAAGGAGACTTGATTTGGGGTTGTGAGAACACAATACAATCCTATCTAATAAAAGAGAAACATGGTAATCAGCCATACATCCGCTACCCTTCCCATTGGCTAATCTGGGCGATATGCAAATTAACTGCCAGCCAAGATGGTGGCCGGCAGCCAGGCAGCTTGAAGCGAACAGGGAGGCTTGCTTGCTCCAGTGACGGCGGACTCCAATGTTCCCTGCCTGACTTGCCGGCCTCTCAGCTGCAACTCTAAACAACTATGTTGCAAATATAGAAGCTAAACAAAACCCCAGAAATCTGCGTTAGTCAGCCGGGCTTTGCTGTGGTCCAACCTCAGCAGGTCCAGGGGTCCCCAAAGGTGTGGACGGAGTCGGCAAAGAAGGAATGACACGGAGACAGCCTTCAGTTGATCAGCAGCCTAGTCAGGACCTCTAGCCAGGATCTCCAGCCAAGTTCTGGTTAGGATCTGATGTTTATTGTCTTGTTACATCTGTATTTATACCAGTCGATTTTAATCCTGTCTATTTCTATTGCAAAGGTTAGGGAGTTTCTTATCTCCATTCCAGGGAGTAAAGATTATGTAGCTTAAGCGTGATTGTTTGTAGTTAAAGTGATTAACTACCCGCCTGGCACTTAAATAAGGGGTTGTATCCCCTCCCTAACCTCAGGGAAAAATCCCCACCTGGGGAAACAACCTTTCTCGGAGAGGTGACCTTGGTTAAAACACATGGCTCTAAGGAGAGCAAACATATTAAGAACAATATGCTATATATGCCAGGTCCCTTGAAACATATGCTGTGCAGATGTTTCTTTCCTGCAACGACTGTGTTAAGCAGCAAGGATGGACTGGCTTCCGGCAGGGCTTCAGCCAGCCGCAACATTGTATCAAATACAGAAGGTAAACAAAGGCCAGAAACTGCTTGCAGCAGACAGCAGCCGAGGCCTCAGAGCTAAAGCTGGCCCAGAATACAAAAAGAAAAAGAAAAATAGGAGCAGTTGTGAGCTTTAGTCACCTGCCAGACTGAAAATGGCCCTCAGCCCCTCACATAGACTGGCCAGGCACCCCAGTGGGGACCCCCACCCTGATCCTGAACACCCTTCAGGGCAAACCAGCTGGCCTCCACCTGTGCACCAGGCCTCTATTCTCTATAGTAAAAAGGTAATATGCCTCCGGGCACCGGGATCAGCGTGACAGGGGGCAGCGCCCACACCCCCTGATCGGCCCTGCTCTGTGTGTGACAGGGTGCAGCACCCTAACCCCCTGATCGGCCCTGCTCTGTGTGTGACAGGGGAAGGTGCCCCAACCCCCTGATCAGCCCTGATCTGTGTGTGACGGGGTAGAGCCATAACATCCCCATCAGCCCTCCCCTGTGACAGTGGCAGCGGCCCAACCCCTTGATCGGCCCTGCTCTGTGGGTGATAGAGGGTGGCACCCCAACCCCCTGATCCGCCCTGCTCTGTGTGTGACAGGGGGCAGTGCCCCAACTCCCCTAACGGCCCTATTCTGTGATGGGGTTAGCTCCTCAACCTTCTGATGGGCCCTGCTCTGTGCGTGACGGGGGGGCTCCCAACCCCCTGATGGGCCCTGCTCTGTGCGTGACAGGGTATGGAGTCCCAACCCCACTGATGGGCCCTGCTCTGTGCATGACAGGGGGCAGTGCCCCAATCCCCTGATCCACCCTGCTCTGTGTGTGCCAGGGGGGAGTTCCTCAACCCCCTGATCGGCTCTGCTTTGTGTGTGACAGGGTACAGAGCCCCAACCCCCCTGATGGGCCCTGCTCTGTGCATGACAGGGGGTGGTGCCGCAACTTCCCTATCAACCCTGCCTTGAGAGTGACAGGGGGCGGTGCCCCAACCCCCCAATCGGCCGTACCCTGAGATGACTAGGTGTGGCATCGCAACCTCCCGATCCGCCCTGCTCTGTGCAGGACAGGGGGCAGCACCCCAACTTCTCAATCGGCCCTGCTCTGAGCCCGACCAGGGGCTGCACCTAGGGATTGGGCCTGCCCTCTGGCACCTGGGAGCAGGCCTAAGCCAGGAGGTCGTTATCTCCTGAGGGGTCCAAGACTGTGAGAGGGCACAGGCCGGGCTGAGGGACACCCTCTCCCCCCTGAGTGCACAAATTTTTGTGCACCGGGCCTCTAGTATACATATAATGTATTATAGAACTGTACACTGAGCTCTAGCCAGTTTGGCTCAGTAGATAGAGCATCAGCTTGCGGACTGAAAGGTCCTGGGTTGGATTCTGGTCAAGGTCACATGCCTGAGTTGTGAGCTCAATCCCCAGAAAAGGCTGTGCAGGAGGCAGCTGACCAATAATTCTCATCATTGATGTTTCTTTCTCTCCCTCTCCCTTCCTCTCTGAATCAATAAAAATATATTTTAGAAAAGAATTGTACACTGAAACCTATATAGTTTTTGTTAATCAATATCACCCCAATAAATTAAATTTAAAAAATAGAGAAAGAAAAGATGAGATGACTGTAGCCCTACATGCAGAACACAGACATCTGTGAAAACCCCCATAGGATTTAAGAAAATTATCAATGTGGTATATCAAAATAGATGGTTGTTTAATGTAACAATATGCATAATTCCACAGAAAAAAATTGAACTTTGATTGTCTTTCTAAATATCAAAAGAAAAACCACATCTCAATACATAAAATCCAAAACCCCAAAGCTGGACTATAGAAAAAAAGAGGAAGTTTCTCTTTAAGGCATAAATATTAAATGAGAAAATAGAAATAATATCATATTCTTGGTATAGAAAACATAATTATCCCTCCATGGAATGGTCAATTCAATGAATGTGCAGACATACAAGTCACACATTGCTGCTTTTCAATTGAAAACAATTGTTTAAATTTTTAAAATTCCTGGAACTTGGAAGTGAGAAGTACAGGGGAGCTTTCTTCTGAGAAGAGGAAGGCCCCAAACCTTAAAAACTACATTCCCTTTTCATCTTCTATTAACAACAGCAAGTCCTCAGAGATTGGGATAACACGGACCCATTTGACCAATTATGAGCTCTGTGCATTGAGCTCCCAGGGCCATGCAGCAATAGATAACCAGCTGTGCCTCCAGCCCTTCAGGTTCCCGTCTCAGTCCAGGGGCTTCACATCTGAGTCTACTCCTCTCGCATCCACTGCATCAGGAGCCCATGACTAACTCTGACGTCTTTCCAGTCTTGATGGAACCTGAACCTTCATTGCTTGCCAGGCTGGACAGGGGCAGTGGATTCCCACTCCTTGGTCAGACTCCAGCAGGGACAGAACTGCCCAGTGAGTACTGTGGAGGCGATGGATGGAGAAGGGACTGTCAGGGGCATTTTTTTTCTCATCATTAGGACAGACAGGAGAGTTGGGACAGACAGCTAGGGGGGCACCAGTATGGAACATTTCAGATATTTTTGTCCTTAAAAGGGTAGAATCTGAATAGTTGGAGGGAAATATCTGAGTCTCATTCTTTCTGATCCCCCAGGGCCTATACTCTGCTTGGCAGAGACAACAACAGTCTCTGCTAAATACTGAAGAGACACTTCCTTGGGTCTCAGAGACAGAGTGTGGGTGACACGGTTCCACAGCCCAGTGCTTTCTTTCCAGTAATTTCCCTCCTTTTAGCAATGACTCCTGGGGTCAGCAGAAATAAAACAGTATTTGTATGTATTTATGTCATGGATTTTCTAAGAAACCTATCCATTTCCATATAATAGTATTTACTATATATATTTTTATATTTTTATTCATTTCAGAGAGGAAGGGACAGGAAGAGTCAGATAGAAACCTCAATGATTAGAGAGAATCATTGATCAGCTGACTCCTGCACACCCCCTACTTGGGATAGAACCCGCAGCCTGGGCATGTACCCTTGACTGAAGCTCTATACACTAGGACAAACCGGTTAGGCATTTTTCTCTTTAAATATAAAGAGAAATTGTGAGATTTTTTTAAAAGTACAAAATATTTAAAAGAGACGAAAAGAGAAGTAAATGTTTTTGTGTGGACTGAGACACATTTCAGGATTTCCACTCATTCCATGAACAAATTACCTGGGTCATGATGGGCTTCTACCTTTCTCTGCCGGATAATAGAATAAAATGTCTTTCAGCTGTTCCTGGGATTGATTTTCATCAATAAGCCCACTATTCCAATCTGATTTAAAGACAATTGGGGGTCACACATTTGCCAGAGATGGGTGTTATTCTCCCATTTAGTGCGTGACAGCTGTGGGACTCAGACACAGGCCTCCTGATTCCCAGTCCAGGGCGCTGTCCCCTCCACTCAGCACAATGATTGTTTCTTTGCAAACAAGGGCACCACCACCTATTTCTTCTGTTGGGATTTGGTGAGTTCATCTGTGGTTTGCAGGGCTCTTTAATGCATGGATGTTGTGGATCATAGGGTTTCCCAAGGATAGCAATGCATTTCTCAGCATATTTGTAAAACCAAGATATGAAAACATAATTCCCTGTACAAGGTGTGCCTTTTCCTGGGGCTCTATCATGAAGACTATTGCTAGTCAGACTGCAAGGAACTTTCTAATTTTATACCTTGGCAATCAGAGCATGTAGTTGATTTTGTCTGATTTTTCTATTGGGAAAGTAAGTGTCTCGGTTCTTAATAGTAAAACTGCACACATATTAATTTTACAACTCAATCAATTATCTTTTTTGAATATATCTTTAGAAAATTCTCACTTGTGTGATATGGATAAGGGCATAAGGATTTTCTTAGCCCAGTCTTAATTAAAAATTGAAAAATAAAATGAAGTTTACCCCACAGATAATACTGAGCATCATTCAAAGTGCTGAAATTGATGTATGTATTTCACAGGGAGACTTGAAACGCAATGCTGTGGTTAAATGAGAACTCAGGGAACAATATGTGTAACATGAGAGCATTTAGATAAGTTTTCAGGAAAACTGCTTATGAGTACAAAGCTCAATGCTAACATTATAAAAATATTGAAAGGAAAATGCATTCATCAAATTGATTACAGTGTTTGCCTTTGGACAACTCAAGTGCAGAGAAAGATTAGGCAGGGATCACAAAATACCCTTAAGTTTTATCAATAATAAACATGAGTTCTATAGCACATATGATGAAATATTCATATTTTAATATGGGTAGTCAGAAAAACTATTGATAATAATTGATAACATTAATACAACATTTATTAATAGCCTGGCAATGATTCGCTACCCTAGCTATGCCCAAAGCACTTATGTGTAGGAATTCTAATTTAACTGGCTCCAGGTTATGACCAGCCAATCATCAAGTTTTAAAAGATGGATAAGTAATTATAATGATCAACTAGCATTGATAACAAATGTTTAAGTATTTTATATTTATAATTTAATGTTATTTCTTACAGCAATCCTATTAGATCAGTTTAATTAATATACCCCTGTTACAGATCAGCAAGCTAACCAGGTGTTTGTAATAGGTATCTTTGTTCTTTTCCTATTTGATTTTCCCCAAAGTACATAACTTTTTTTGATGCAAAAATTATTTTTTATGATATAGTGAATCTAAAGTTTAGGTAGTATTACAAAATGGAAATGATTAGCTATATACATAAGAATCTAGCATGTCACACAAAGGAACAACCATTTTGACAAAGTAATACTTCTGTTTTGACCTGAGTTGCCTTCAGGGACTGATTTAGGAGAAATGCAGTCCGCCTATCAGGAAGAACTGACTTGGAAAGCTCTTAAGCTGCATAAGAAAGCCAACCTAAGGTTTTAGGCCTGGTTTGGTCCTAAATTTTTCAACTGTTCATTGGAGGGTTGGTTCTGATGAGAAATCAACCCTTCACAAATGTTTCTGATTAGAGACATATTTTAGAAGTACCATCCACTACAAACCAAAACAGTAAAGTGCAAAGTCAATCTCAGATGTTTCTCTCGGATCGTGCATCACTGATAGAAAATAACCTCTCAAAAAGAAGAGTAAGTACAGAGTATTCGTGAAAGTTAGTTATTACTTAATCATTGGTGCATTGTAAAATACTATCATCTTCAGGATCAGTGATGCTGTATGATTTTGTTGCATTTAACAAAAACATATTTTTCAAAATGTGTAGTCTACCAAGACCAAATATTTATAAATGAGTTTTATTTGAGGGGACTTTGATCAGAAAATCCACACATTTGAGTGAGCACTTATCTTCAAGGAAGACAGATGTCATAAAACAAAAAAAGAAAAAATGAAAACCCTTAAAGATATTTGCCATGTAAAAATGCTATCTGATTATCAACATTTTATGGTAGGTTAGAATAGAGTTAATTTGGTTTTTGCTCTTCTAGACTATATTCCAAAATTAGAAAATTTCTTACACTACATTTGGATGAGATAAAGTACTTTCAACTGTTTCTTAGTGTCTTTCAAATATAATAATGTTTGTCGTATAGAAGAATATTTTTCATTCCATATTTTTCCTTCAAAAGTAGAAAGCTGACATTTTGTTCTGTTCATGGATTTGTTATTTCCAAATGTCCATTCTTCTCTAATATTCTTGACCCAGTGACTCTAAAGTGTATATAGAAACAGATGAGTAGCCCAGACATCAATAAGCAAAGAGTTCTAAAAAGAGTTAATAACTCAGACATGTTGCTGAAGGTAATGAGTGAGGAGGTTATATGGTCCTCAAGTGCAACTATTTGTGAATTGCTGAATCCAAAATATGGACGCCTCTACACTTTTTTCATTTATTTAGCACTCTCTTCTTTTTCAAAATGTGTCCTATATGCATAGAACCACAGAATCAAACAGGTGGCTCAGAATTCTTCCTCCTGGGACTCTCAGATGATCCAGAAGTGCAGCCTCTTCTGTTTAGGCTGTTCCTGTCCATGTACCTGGTGACCATGCTTGGGAACCTACTCATGATCCTGGCTGTCATCTCTGACTCCCACCTCCACACACCGATGTACTTCTTCCTTTCCAATTTGTCCTTGGCTGACATCAGTTTCAGTACCACTACAGTTCCCAAGATGCTGGTGAACCTCCAGACACACAGCAAATCCATCACCTATGCAGGCTGCCTAACTCAGGTTACCTTTTTTTCTCTTCTTGCATGTTTGGAAAGTCTACTCCTGGCTGTGCTGGCCTATGACCGGTTGGTGGCCATTATTCAACCCCTACACTACCTGGTCATCATGAGCCCCCGCCTCTGTGGCATGTTGGTCCTCCTGTCATTTTCCATCAGCCTTTTGGACTCCCAGCTGCACTACTTGATGGTGTCACAACTTAGCTTCTGTGCAGATGTGGAAATCCCTCATTTCTTTTGTGACCCTTCTCAACTCTTCAACCTTGCCTGTTCTGAGACCTCCACCAATGACATATTGATGTACTTTATTGGAGCCATCTTTGGTGGTGTCCCACTGTCAGGGATCCTTTTCTCTTACTATAGAATTGTGTCCTCCATTCTGAGAATCCCATCAGCAGGTTCAAAATATAAAGCCTTCTCCACCTGCGGCTCTCACTTGTCAGTTGTTTGCTTATTTTATGGAACAGGCCTTGGTGTGTACCTCAGTTCAGCTGTGTCGTCTTCCCCAAGGAAGGATGCGGTGGCCTCAGTGATGTACACTGTGGTCACCCCCATGCTGAACCCCTTCATCTATAGCCTGAGGAACAGAGACATCAAGAGGGCCATATGGAGGATGATCAGAAGAATAGTCTGATCTCTATTCTTGTGCCCAATGTCATGGCATGTGAGTTGCTTCAGAAGGAGGCATGACCTGGGTTACAGTGGCTCTCTGTAGCTGAGGCAGATCCCTATGGGGGCTGATGCTGAGGGCTAAGTGTCACACCCAACAGTTGGAACAACATGTCCCTTATAACTAAAAGGATATCTTTTGTTTTCATTGTGGTGAAATCACCTAACATAAAATTTACCATCTTAAACATTTTAAGTGTTGAGTTCAATAGTATTAAGTACATTCACATTGCTGTGAAACCATAACGAACATTCATCTCTGGAAATCTTTTTATCTTGCAAAATAAAACTCTTTATTTCCCAAATAAATACTAACTCCCTATTCCCTTTCTGCTTTCTGCTCACACAATTTTCCCTCTTAGAACAGCTGTAATGCAATTTGGAGATTATTTTGGACTCCCAGTTTATGTCATAACCCCTTCAGGATTATGCATCGTACTTCAGTCTACCCCTCTTACTTTCCTTATGCAATACCCAGGATTCTTGGTCGTGAGCAGTCTTGTTTTTCTTCTTAAAAAAAAATCATAGCTCACTCTTTGTTGTTATTTATTCTTTTTATACTTCCCCCATGATTCTTCTCTGATTATCCATAATTTTTCTTATTCATGACGTTGGCCATATTTTTGAGAAAATAGGTTACCATTCAATGTCTTATCCATACAAGGGTATTTTGAAATTTTAATGAGATGGTATTAATACTGAGTTTGAATAAGTCGTTTTCAACTGAGACTTTCTTAGGATAACTGAATGTATGATTCCCAATTATTCTGATAATTTTTTTCCAGACTATGTAACATCTCCTCCGTTAATTACATAGCCCAACATGAAAGGACAAATACTGTATAATTTCACTTATATGAGGCACCTAAAGTAGTCAAATTCATAGAGACATAAAGTAGAATTTTGGATGCCAAAGGCTGGGGGAAGAGGGAATAGAGAGTTAGTGTTTAATTGGAAAATAAAGAGTTTCATTTCGCAAGATGAAAAAAGAGTTCTGGAGATGCATGTTGGTGTTGGTTTCTCAGCACTGTGAATGTACTTAACTAATGCACTTAACACTTAAAATGGCTAAGATGGGCACTAGCTGGGTTGGCTCAGTGGATAGAACATCGGCCTGCAGACCAAAGGGTCCCAGTTTGGTTCTGATCACCAGCTTGTACCTTGGTTGCAGGCTCCTCCCTGGCCCTGGGCCCTGGTCAGGGCTCATGCAGTAGGCAACCAATTGATGTGTTTCTATCACATTGATGTTTCTCTCTGTCTTTCCCTCTCTCTTCCACTAAAAGATCAATGGAAAAATATCCTCTGGTGAGGATTAACAACAACAACAACAAAAATGCTTAAGATGGTAAATTTATGTTATGTTATTTTACCACAATAAAAAGAAAAGATATCCTTTTAGTTATGAGGGACGTGTTGTTCCAAGTGTTTGGTGTACCATTTAGCCCTCAGCATTAGCCCCCATAGGGATCTGCCTCAGCTGCAGAGAGCCACGGTAACCAAGGTCTTGCCTCCTTCTGAAGCATCTCACATGCCATGACATTTGGCATCTGGTCATCAATACCAGCCAACTCTAAGGAATCATCCTCAACCCAGACGTTCCTGGTGATTTTAGGAGGCCTCTGATGGGCTTCAACTTGGCTTGACTTCTTCTACTGCCCTTCTTTGTTACAAAGAGTTTGCATAACCACAGAGTGTGAGGGAACAGTCCCTGCAAGACTGTTTTTACTTAAGACACCAGCCACAAGTTCAGAAGTCCCCAAGGCCACCCTCACTTCATACCAGTAAGCCACAAAATCAATAATTTGCTCGAGTGACTCAGAATGAGGAAATTTCCTCAGGTTGAAGAATCACCAGCATGAGCCACAGAACTTAACACAGTGTTGTGTGTGTGGTTACAGCTTGATTACAGTAGAGAAAGATAAACATCACGTGATTTTCCTCATTTGTGGAATATGATGAACAACAGAAACTGATGAACAAAAACACATCTAGAGACAGAGAAGCATTGATCAGAATGTCAAACCTCAGAGGGAAGGTAGGGGAGGGCGAAGTTAAAGAAGAGAGTTCAACCAAAGGACTTGTATGCATGTATATAAACCTAACCAATGGATACAGACACGGGGAAGGGGGGGGGGTTGAGGGCATGAGTGGAGGGGTGGGGGGGCAATGGGGGAATAAGTACACATATGTAATACCTGAATTAATAAAGAAAAAAATTCAATTCATAAAACAAAACAAAATAAAAATGAATACAAATTAGGACTAGTGAAAAGAAGATAGACATAGGGAATAATGAAGCATCCCATATGAAAGCTTCTTGTCCTCTCCCCATGAAGTCTGACACAATGTGACACAATATTCAGAGTCTTGCCAACCAGGTAGCACACCTGAGCTTCAGTATCCAGAGTTTTTAATGAGGCTTTGTTACCTAGATGTGATCAATTGAATTATTGCCCATTTGGTTGAACACAGTTTCCAGCTTTCCTCCCCAGTGGGCTGACATAATTTGACCTAAAGCCCCACCTCTTGATTTACCTGGTTAGTCTTTTTGGCATGATCAATCTCCATCTTTGATTACCTCATTAGCATAAATTATCCAGTATGATTGATCAGCCCCACCACAAATATCCAATCAATGCTATCACTAGAGAAATTTAAAGGGCTTCATCATTTTGTTCTACTTATTATGTTTATTGTGGCTAAACTTCTCTCTCTATATAAAAGCCTAAGCAATCGTTATGACTGAGCTGCCAGAACAACTGGAACAACCAGTTGACCGGTAGCTATGATGCACACTGACTACCAGGGGACAGATGCTCAATGCAGAAGCTGTCCCCTGGTGGTCAGTGTGCTCCCACAGCCAACCTCCCATGGCCGGCTGGTGGCATCAATGTCTGGCATCTGTTCCTGCCTCACCTGGCCCAGTGACTTTTGCCTTCTCTTCTGACCCCACTCAGGGTTGGGACTAGGAACTAGGGGTGGGTGGCAGCAGACACAACCCTTTTCCCAAGGGAGCCAAGGGCTAGCTCCCCACATCAGCCCTGCCCTGATCACTGGCCTGGCCTAGGGACCCCCCCACCCCTGCTGTGCACGAATTCATGCACTGGTCCTCTAGCATATCATAAAATGTACTGTTACCAGTTTAAAAGTTAATGTGACCAACACTTCAAAAGGCCAATATTCAAAATGTCTGAGTTTGGAGTTAGGGAAGGTTTATTGATCAAGATGGTGCCCAATTGAGAAGATGGGGGCTTTAGAGGTTCCTCAAATCCATCCTCCCTCAGCCCCAAGTTCAGGCTTCTTTTAAATCAGGGAAGGGAAAATGAGGATAGGAGGTGATTGATGGCAGCAGACATCTCTGGGTGCCTGCAGGGATCTGACTGAGAAAGAATAGAATCTCTAAATCTCTCTGTTGAGTCCTGCTGATGTTTGATAAACATTCACTATTTTGCACAAATTTCCCCATCTCCTTGGGAGAGGCAATTTCTGGCAAGGGACTATTCTTCCAAAAACTCAAGTCTCAAGCAGAATTCCTCTAATGAATTAGCATATCTATAGCAGGAGCTATTAGCCTGAAGACCTTGGGGGAAATGCAGGCTGAAAGGAAGACAGCCTCAGAAACCAAGTATTTTACTTTCTTACAGTAGCATTTTAACAATTTTTAAGTGTACAATTTAGACCCTTGGCATTAAGAACATTGGCAGTGTTATGTAACCATCACCACCATGTGTCTCAAGAACTTTTTTCATCTTCCCAAACGGAAACTCTGTACACAGTGAACATGAAGTTCCCATTCTTTCACTCTTTCAGAACCTGGCAAACTTCAGTCTACTTTTGTCTATGAATTTTACTGCTCTTGGTACCTTATGTAAGTAAAATAATATAGTATTTATCCATTCAGAATGTCTCCATTTGGACATTTCAAAATGTCAACTCCTAATGTTCTCTTTCCTTCCCAATTTGCTCCACTCACAGACCTCCCTGTCTCAGTGGGTGCAATTCCATTCTTCCAGTTGATCAAACCCCACACCCTGGAGACATTCTCGGCTTTTCCCCTCTCTCACACCCTGACTGACAACAAATTCTGGTGGCTCCTCCTACAAAATGTAGCACAACTGACCACTTCCAAGCTTACACTACTATCCCTACCCTGGTCCTAGCAACCAATATCACACCTGCATAGCATAAGCCAGTCCAAGCAGTCTGCCTCAACCTACCATTCATGCTCAACCCAGCATCCATATGATTTTTTAAAATCCTAAGTCAGACCATGTTATGTGTCTGCTCAAACCCCTGCAGTGACTCCCCAGTCACTCAGAGTAATGAAGGCAAAGCCCTTCAGTGGCAGGGAAAGCCTCACAGGATGACCCCTGATGCCTATCTTCCTGTGAGCTGCTCTGCTCCCCTCACTGGCTCTGCTGCAGCCACATTGCCTCCAGGCAACCTCCCACCTCAGGGTCTTGGTATTAACCTCACCCTCTGCCTGGGGCACTGTTTCCCCAGATGTGCACTCACCTAAACCATTCACCATCTTCACAAATGTAACTTTCTCAGTGAGGTTTATGAAGACCACTGGTTTTAATATGACAGCCTGCTCCTAATGTTGTAATGTACCCCGCGAATCACAGAAGGACGCCTCAAGAAGTCGAATTAAAGAGTCACATTTATTGCAACCCGGGACTATGAGGGGACATTCCCAAATCTCATAGTAATAAGATGGTGGCAAAACCATACTTATATAGGCAAAAATCACAAAGGTATTGATTACATCCCAGGGTTTGGAATGAGGACCCTGGTTTGCACAAAGCAGTTACAGAAGCGAGATTGAGCTGATTAGTTATCTACAAAGAATATTTATAGTTTTGGGTCTTTGGACCTCTGAGTTGACAGAAACACATTATTTAGAGCCCTCGGGTCTTGGGGCCACTGAGTTGACAGGGAAACGTTATCTGGAACCCTCAGGTCTTGGGATAATTGTGCTGTCCTGGTTCCCAGGTACAGAGGAATTTGCTTTCTAAAACCAGTAAGATCACAATCAATGGGATAGTCACATTACAATCAATGAGGCATTCAATCAAATGGGATGATTTATACAATTCAGAAAATCAAAATAACCTGTCCATTGTTAAACAAAGCAAATAGGTACCATACTTCACTACCCATACCCCTGATTCTCTTAATCCTGTGGCAGTTGAGCCTAAAATAATGACTGACACATAGTAAATAATCAGTAAATATAGGTTTGGTAAGTTGAGTAAACAAATGTGGTTCTGAAGGGTCTGCCAGTAACATTGTCTCCTGACCGCAGTAGATTACTCAACGTGCAAAGAAGACATGCCTGTGTCAATTAGAATCGTTTTCTAAGGTGTTTTTTTTTTTAACACAAATGAGCTTAAATATATCTAGTTTCTATTAAGTAGTGAAGTTACCAGATGTGAGTAGTGAGAGCAGCTGTTTCCCAGTCTCTTTTTATGTAGAGGTATCCAGTCTGAGAAAATAAAGCTGATAATCTGAAAGGAAACCCTCAGGATGGTTGAGCCCCTACGTGCAGTTGTGCCAGTGCACAGCCGAGCCTCTGCTCCGCTAGGTTCAGATAAATCTGGAGATTCTCTATCTGTCACTTGCCACCAAAGCTCACCTGTCCAGTGCAGCCTCATCTCCATGTGAGCCAGGATCAGGAGATGGTCGTGCTCAAAGAAAATCAGCAAGAGAGCTTTTCCACCTTCTCAGCTCAATACTTATGGGTCAATTGTTGGGAAATTTTATTTTACACACATGTCCTGTTATAGGTTGAATAACCTCCCAAAGATTTTCATGCATTAAGCTCTGGAACCTGTGAATATATTAGCTTGGATGGCAATAGGCACTTCGCAAATGTGATTTAGTTAAGGATTTTCTGATGGGGAAAGTATCATGAATTATCTGGATGGGCTCAATGTAATTACAAGGGCCCGTATCAGAGGAAGTTAGAGGGACTAGGGCGAGATTTGATGATGTTCTACTGTTGAGTTTAAAGATGGATGAAGGCATAACAAGCTAATGAATGCAAGAGATTTCTAGAATTTGGAAAAGGCAAAGAAAGAGATTCTTCTCCAGAGTTCCCAGGAGGAAAGCAGCCCTGCTGATACATGTTAGACTTCTGATCTCTAGGGTTGTAAGTCCTTTTAAGCCACTAGACTTATGGCAATTTGTTATAGCAGCAATAGGAAACCAATACACCTCTTTAAAAAATGTATGCATCTCATTGCCACTGGCTTAGATCAGTTCCCCATCATCTCTCCCCAGGACTATTTGAGTAGCCTCCTTATTGTTTCCTATACCTCAAATTTCTCCCAGTCAGGGAAATGATAAAGTCCTCAGATTATACTAAAGATGATGTGGACAAAAGGGGCCACATGCTAACCTGACAAGTTCAGGGAAGACCTGCATGGTGGTCTTGCAAACTTAGAGACCTAAAGTAACCACAAAAGATAGTCTGAAATTAAACGAACTAAAAGCAGTTATGGTGGGTAGTTACATTCTAGGCTGGTATCTACACTGACAAGGTCAACCTTTACCTGAACAGTCTATCTGTCTTTTTGCATCTATAATAACATACCCTTGAAATGTCTGGGTAACTTGTAACTTCCCTTTTTCTGGACCCCTTTGCACAACCTAATGTGCCTGGGCGCCAGGACAAATAACACAAATTATCATGCTAATTGTTTCTGCACTCACCTAAGTATGTGTCTATCATTTTGCTTTTTATCCAATCCCAGGGGTTTCCCTACTTTACTTTCTCCCACTTCTCTATCACCAATGGATTTCATGTAACCCACCTACATTCCTTCCTTTGATTGCAATGTATAAATACAGATGTAACCCACCATTCTTTGGAGCATTATCTTAATCTGTTGAGGTCCTGTTTCCCAGCAATTTTCAACAGTTTGGCTCAAATAAACTCACAAAAATTCTTTACAGGTTTGAATGTTTTTATGTTAACAATGACAACATAGCCCTGGTGCTAAATCTATATCATAAAAGTGTAGTATGCAAATTGTCCCCTCAACAGGGAGTTCTTCTGGGAGTTCTACCAGGGGGCAGGGCCGGCCAAGGGAAGGGAGGAGGCCCTGGCTGGCAGCAGGAGGCCAGGGGAAGGGAGGGAGTACCTGGCCAGCAGCTGGCAGCCACTAGGGACCCTACCAGTGCACGAATTTAGTGCACTGGACCTCTAGTTTGCTTATAAAATCCTTAGTAGGTCAAATTATACTATTAACAGTCTGTCTCCCATCTATGTATCCAACCTTTTTTTAAAAAAATATATTTTATTGATTTTTTTACAGAGAGGAAGGGAGAGGGATAGAGAGTTAGAAACATCGATGTGAGAGAAACATCGATCAGCCGCCTCCTGCACACTCCCTACTGGGGATGTGCCTGCAACCAAGGTACATGCCCTTGACCGGAATCGAACCTGGGACCCTTGAGTCTGCAGGCTGATGCTCTATCCACTGAGCCAAACCGGTTAGGGCTCCAACCTTATTTTTAATAACTGACCTATAAGTTCCATATATTTTCTGATATGCCTCACTCTTGAATGTCTCTTGAATATGACCCAAATCTATTCTTCATTAAATTTCTACTCATACTCTATTATTCAACATTCCAAGCATACTCTCTTAGTAGAATGTTTTCCTTAATACCAAGTGTTGGCTAAGATGTGGAAAAACTGAAATCTTCACACATTCCTGGTGGGAATGTACATTGGTGTAGCCACTTTGGAAAATAATTTGGCAGTTTATTTTTTTTAATATATTTTTATTGATTTCAGAGAGGACGGGAGATGGAGAGAGAGAGAGATAGAAATATCAATGAGGAGAGAGAATCATTGATTGTCTGCTTCCTGCAGGCACCCTACCGGGTATCAAGCCCGCAACCCAGGCATGTGCCCCAATAGGGAATGGACTTGTGACCTCCTGGTTCATTGGTCAATGCTCAACCACTGAGCCATGCCAGCTGGGGCAGTTTGGTAGTTTTTAAAAGTTACATGAAACTCCAGAGCACATGTCTGATTTTCCTGCTTGATCCCTGGCAGGGGGCCTGCAGGAGACAGCCAATCAATGATTCTCTCCCATCATTGATGTTTCTATCCCTCTCTTCCCATCCCTTCCTCTCTGAAATCAATTTAAAAAAATGTATGCTATTAAAAAAGAGCTGTCTCTGACAGGACATATTTCCCTGTCACTTCTGCTACCATATATTGAAAAGTAAATTCCAGCTGGCTGGTGCTGGATGTTGGACGTCATGCAATAGAGATGGTGAGAGAATCCCAGGGAATGTGGGGGGACTGTTGGCAGCACGTACCCCTCCATGCTTCCTTGCCGATTCAATTCTATCAACATTTTCCCCCAAAAGTGAATTAGGTTCTAAGCATGTTCCACATATCTGTAAGTAATATTCCTGAGGCACCACAACAATTTCCAGAAATAAATTAAATCACTTGAGAAAACAACTCTTATTTTACTGTGTTCATTATTACTTGATTTTGGATCTTATAGCGTGTACCTCAAAATTGTAATAAAGGAAAATATAAGTCAAATAAAAAAGGAAAGGAAGGATGATGAATGGAAAGAAGAATCACAAAGTATGACACATCTCAGTTATTGAGGCAGGAAATACCTATATGTCATCTGAAGACAACATCTTTCAAATCTAGATTCCTACTCTGAACTTGAAAATCACATCACAGTTCCTGTGTAAGGTAGGATAGTGAAGTCAGCTTTCTAGGTTGTAGTCCAACTCAATCTCAGCCTCGTTGTTTTTTGAAAAGTGAAGTGAGAAAATAATCTCAAAGAAATGTTTTCAAGATGAAATTAAGTCATTCATGTAAAGAAACAAGTAGAGTCCCGATATCATAAGCAGGTTGTTCTGATTACCGTATGATTTTAATATATTTCCTTTTGGAAAAAAACAAGCAAACAACCCAATTAAGGTGAATATCAGTAACATATGAAGACAACTTTTTGGGAAACTAAGTCAGCGCTTGATATGATAAGTGCTTTAAGTTTAAGAATTGCTGCAGGAATGCTGACTAAACATGGACATTGTGCACACCACATAGGGAAGAAAAGTAAAAAGGAATTCACAAGGGAGTTGTTGAAAAGAAACTAATACAGAAACAAACAAATGTAAAATCACACATGCTTTGATAATAGAAGAAATCAAGCTTATTGTTGAGGAGTGAAAAAGAGCTAGGTATTTACATTTGCAACATTTACCTTTGGGCACACAATGTACACTTAGTTCTAAGGCCAGAGCTCTATCTCAGACAAGATGCTGCTAGGTGGAGGAGCCTTCTCAGGGCCCCTTTAACATCCTTATTCCTCAGGCTGTAGATGAAGGGGTTCAGCATGGGGGTGACCAGGGTGTACATGACTGAGGCAACTGAGTTGTGTAGGGAAGAATGGGTCACAGCAGAACTGAGGTAGACCCCCAGGCCTGTGCCATAGAACAAGGAGACCACAGAGAGGTGAGACCCACAGGTGGAAAATGCTTTATATTTCCCTCCTGCAGAGGATATTCTCATTAAAGAGGAGACAATCTTAGAGTAAGGAAACAGAATTCCAGTAAAAGGAAACACAACCAATAAGACAGTAGCTACATACATGGAAATGTTATTGATGAGGGAGTCAGAGCAGGCCACCTTGAGGATCTGAGCCAGTTCACAAAAAAATGTGGAATTTTAGTGCCCACACAGAATGTCAGCTGCCTCATCAATAGAATATGAAGGATGGTGTCCCAGAACATGATGAGCCAAGACACAAGAACCAGAAAACCACAGAAGCGTGGGTTCATGATGACCGTATAGAACAGAGGTTGGCAGATGGCCACATACCGGTCATAGGCCATCACAGTCAGGAGGAAGTTGTCCATTCCAGCAAAAATCATAAAAAAATACACCTGAATGAGGCACCCAATGTAGGAGATGTCTTTGCTCTGTGCCTGGATGTTCACCAGCATCTTTGGGACCGTGGTGGAGGTGAAACAGATGTCAACAAAGGACAGGTTGGCGAGAAAGAAATACATGGGGGAGTGGAGGTGGGAGTCAGAGCTGATGGCCACAATGATGAGCAAGTTTCCAAGCACAGTGAACAGGTACATGCACAGGAACACTCCATAGAGGAGGGGCTGCAGTTTAGGATCATCTGAGAGACCCAGGAGCAGGAATTGTGACACTTCTGTGTGGTTTTCTGCTTCCATGCAGCTGGTGTGTCTTATAAAGAAAAAAGCCAAGGCAACATTCAATAAGCAGCCAAGTGGCATCTCCGTTATTCATCACATTTTGGTTTCACCTTTGCATGAACATCTTACATGATCTAGTAATCATTCCTATGCCAGTGATTCACTCATTTAAGTGGTAACCCATTTTTATTTAAAATTGTGTAATTACTCAAACTTTCTTAAATTTAGCAAAAATCTTTCTCTCTCTCTTTATTTTCTCCTCACTAATTCTATTTATGGACGTATACCCATTTCTTCTTTCATATGAGCCTTACAAAATAACTGAAGGCATTTAAGGTCTTTTCTTTGATAATATCTATATTTCTTTCATTTTGTAATAGTGATTAAAACATGTGTTTTCAACTCATGTAACCTTAATTCTGTAACTTGATGCTTTATATTGATGTCACAATTAACTCTGTATTTATTTACCTTCCTGTGTTTCTTTTTAAAATGTGGTCACTGCTATTACCATCTTTCTGAGGTATGAAAATGCCTTTAATCACAGTAACAACTTGATAAAGTATAGCTGTTATTATCATTACTAGAGGCCCAATGCACGAAGATTCGTGCAAGAATAAGCCTTACTTCCCCTGGCTGCTGGCACCTGCTTCCGTCCGGCACCCGGGACCCAGGCCTTCACTCTGGCCGCCACCTTCCACCTTTCCTCCAGGCTGGAGTCGCCTCCCGCCCGCTTAGCCCGACTCCATGGACACCACCCAGAAGCTGGCCCTCGGCAGCTGGCCAGGGCTTGCGGGAGGCTTGGCTTCCTTCATCGCTGGGGTGACGAAGGAAGCCAAGCATCCTACCCAAAAGAAGCCAAGCCTCCCCCCAGCTCCAGCCGGCTCCGTGGCTCCGGCCGGCACCGCCATCTTTGTGGCTATGAGCTCCGCCATCTTTGTTGTGGAGTGATGGTTAATTTGCATATTACCCTTTTATTAGTATAGATGGTCAGTGTGCTTCACGACAGCTCCTACATTGAGCATCTTCCCCCTGGTGGTCATTGAACATCATAGCTACTGGTTGGCCAGATGGACACTTAGCCTTTTATATGTATAGATTAATCCATTCCTTCATCTCAATTATTATTTTTTTGTTAAGCCTCATCTGAGGATATTTTTTCCCATTGATTTTTAGAAAGAGTAAAAAAGAAGGAGAGAGACAGAGCGAGAGAAAAACAACAATGTGAGAGAGACACATTATTTGGTTGCCTCCTGCATGTTCCCCTGCAACTGAGGTACATGGCCTGGACCAGAATTGCACCCGTGACCCTTTGGTCCATTGGTCAACAATGTAATCACAGCCAAACTGGTGAGGGCTCAATTATGTTTGGTATATAACTCTTCCAAAGTACAGTATAGAGCTGTGATTTAGAAAGTAGGATCTTGAATCAGAATTCGTGGAATAGAATTTTGTCTACCATGTTATATTTCTGTGACCTTGACAAATTTATTTAATGTCTTTTAGCTACTGATACCTCACCTACACAATGACATTAGTAAATATTTTCCATATTGTAAGACAGATGAGTGATTAAATGAGGTGGTACGTGTGTATAATTTTTCTAGTGTAGTCTCTGTGGCATACTGTGGACACTTGATAAAAGTGATTTCTGTTGTTAACATCACCATAAATCTGTCTTGCATGGTCACCATTTTTAGTATTTCTCTTAAACTGGGCAGTCATCATTATAAAACAACAGGTCTGCTATCTTTTTTTTTTTTTATCACCACACAACACTTCTAATTATTGAAGATCTTTATGGCTTCTTATTTCAGAGACTGCCTGCCAAGTGGATTCTTCCAAGAAGCGGAAGATGCATATGGACTACATAGATATTAGGGAAAAACAATAACACACTACCTTAAAAAAATAAAAAGCATGTGTGAGGTCATGTGTGCATGTGTACATGCTCTCAAGTGGAGATGTGTTTATTAAAATCAGTGGATTAATTGAAAAAATAATGTAGTTCATGTAAAAGTATTCAAAGTGCCTATACATGAAATCACCCTAAAAATTGAAAGGCAAATTTAAGATTTGAAAACAAAAGGCAACCAGTCAAATGGGAGAAAATATTTTCAAACAATGCCTCCACTAAAGGGGCTAATATCTAACACATATAAAGAACTCATTCAATTCAAATACAACAAACAAACCCCAAGCAGTTCAATTAAAAAATGGGCAGACAATTTTCCCAAGAAGACATGCAAATAGCCAACAGACACATGAAAAAATGCTCAACTTCACTAGCTATTGGGGAAATGCAAATAAAATCCACATTGAAATATCACTCATACCTGTTAGAATGGTCATGATCAATAAGAAAAGAAATACATTTTTAAGACCATGTGGAACTTGGTATCAGAAAGGGTTTGAGAGAACCATGAGATAGAGAACAGGTCCTTAGGGTCAGGAGGTACAGAATGTGTGAGTCCCACAGTTTGAGCATTCTATAATATTCTTTAAAGTGCCTCTCAGGTTGGTAATTTTAAGTTCATTTGTGGGTTATAAGTTGTAACTGTTTTTGCTCACCATTGTCCTTTTAGGGATCTATCTGGTGCCTGGCACATAGTAGGTGCTCAATGTATGTTAGATGTATAATAAAGTTTGAGACCAAAGTGTCAACTATAACACAAAAGGGAAATCTTCCAGTTCATCGTGTAATTAATTGGTTTCCTCCTGCTAAATGAGGAAAACAGTGGCAATTTCTTAACTCAATAACAGCTGTTTTAAAACTTCAGACAATAGAAATCAACAAATAAAGAAACAAAACAAACTTATAAACATGGAAATAGTATGGTGGTTATCAGAATATTCTACATTAACTCACTAGAATAGTTGTGCTAAATTCATGAACAGACTAATGCAGTAAACTTCATCTTCAATTAGTTGATATTCTGCTGTACATCTAAAAAGATTGGTAAAATGAGAGGGAAAATTTGCCCGAGTACTGAACATCAGAAATAATTATATTAATTGTAGCTAATATTGTGGACACTAAGGTGAACCAACAATAACATCAATAGAGAGCTACTAAGTGATGTCAGTGAGTCAGATCTGCTGCACAATAGATAAGTAATACATTAAAGAGACTCACTCACATTGGGAACAGCATAGATAACACCTCATGCATAGATCTCCAGTCAGCATTTAATGAATAAATGGTTGAACACGGAAAACAAGAAGAGCCTACAATTATGGGAAAGATTAGAATAAAGCTGGAGATACTCGGGAAAACAATTCTCATTGTGGAGATCTCGATTCTGAAGAGAGAGAAGGAAACAGGCCAAAAGCTGGAAAAGACAGGGTTCAGTGGAAACTAAAATACCTTCAAAGTACAGGGACTTCATTGTAGTAAGCTAAATAATACAGGACTGTCCCCGTCTAATTATTCCAGAGGTAAAGCCCAGTACCCACTTGTCTCATTTCCTTTTCATTCCAACAGCCCTCACTGGAATACAAGGACCTTCTCTGCAGGATACTACTGAAGCCTTCTGTTCTCCAAGGTCTGTCCCTGGGAAGCCCAGTTGAGTTTTTATTTGCCTGGGTTCAGAGAATTAAGGAAAGCAGCAAAAGGTACAAGTTTAAAGTTTCCAGCACCTCAAGGGTTGAATTCTCAGAGCTCCTCATTAAGTAAATTGTTCTATTGTTGTTTTATCCTCCAAACAATTCAGATCCCAGGGGGGAGCAAAGATGAAAGAATGGAAAAATTTTCTCTGATGCTGTGTCTGTACAAGCATCAAAGGGGGGAGATAACATTTATTTTCTCTGAGGAGAAACACTTCTTTCTTTGATTTGACTTAAAAGTGGCAAGGTGTCTCCTAAGGAATGTTTAATGGTCTCACACACCAATTTTCTCTGATGTTCTTCCTTTGAAGAACATTTGGAGATTTCATGGATTACTTGGTGTCCACAATGTCAACAAAGCAAAGAGGTCCTTTCAAAGGAGAAGCAGAGCTGTAACTAGTTTGGTTCTGTGGAAAGGACCAGCCAAACAAGAGCTGAAAAATGTTCTTGGCATTTCCCAGTGAGATGGACCTTCTGTGGACATTAATGAGGGCTCCACGTACTACCTCTAAATAGAGGACCAGAAACAGAAACAATCCAGGTAGAGGGGTTTGAAGAGTGAGAATTGGGGGGAAATAGGTGACAAATATAAACCACTTATCATGTTTGTGGGAATGGGAGGAGAGAGTATAAAGCACAGTGTAAAGGCAGTGTGGAACATGAGAGGGTTTAAGAAAAATTTAACAGAACAGCTTCAGCTTAAAAGACAATGACCAAATTTAGTGCAGGCATTTGAATACACAGGAAGTGCTGACTACATAATCCACAGGATGCAGTCAATAGAAGTCACTGACAATCATAGTGTGCGTCACTTTGATTTACTTGGATCAACTTCTTGCATAAGTTTTTGAGAAGCTCTTCCATGGTTACAGTAGGTCTCTTTTAGGGGAGAGGTTGAGTGAGATGCATTAAAATACAGGATGATCAGTGGAAAGAATTATAGCTTCTGCTATTGTAGGGGGTATTAAAGCCACACTGATACTCAGCGTCTCTCTCCTCTGCTACCCATTCTCAACTCTCCTCAGCCTTGAGTATTATCTGTGTTATGAATGACTTACCTGGTGGGGTGATCCTAACTCTCGCCCCCTAGGGTTAACGAGTGTCACCCTAATAAATTAAATTTAGAAAATTATTCCTATGCTTTTTTTTTTTTTTTTGAAATGACAAAAGGAATTGCTGTTTTTCATTTCTTTCTCTATTTTTTTGGTATGATCCCATTTATATGAAATGCCCAGAACAGAATAGACACAACTATAGGCAGGGCACAGATTAGTAATTGCCGGGGCTCGGCTCCGAGGAGGGCGCTGGGAGTGACTGCTTCACTCCTGGAGTTTCCATGTGGGGTGATGTGGGTGATGACAATGTTTTGGAACCAGATAGAGGTGATGGTTTTATAACACTTAAATGTACTAACTGCCACTTAATTGTTCACAACTGTTCATTTTGTTATATAAATTTACCTCAATTAAAAAAATACAAGATTATAAAAGTTTCCAAACACTATCTTCTGACCAGGCCCCTGCGTGGTTTTCTTCTCTTCCACCCAATTAGAGTAGGCAGAGTAGGCCCCGCTGTTGGGGAGGCTAATCCGAGGCCCTGTGATGCTGATGCTGGTGTCCCCATTGTGGTCGTCACAGAGCCATCTCCCTGAGTGGTAAGTCGTCCTCCGGGCTTCAGCAAGCTTGCTCACGGTGCTGGAGGTCATGGCACTGTCCCTCTCTGAAGACACATCCGCCGGATCTTTATCTTCATTTCCTTTGTATTGTTTGTTTCAGCTGTTCAATCCTCATCTTACAGGACATTATTTCCCATCTCAACTGATCTGTTATCCATTTTCTTTCCATAGCTTTTAACACTTTGAAATTCTTCCTGCTTGCTCTTAAGTTGGCTTAACTGTTCCTTCTTGTCTATAAACCTCTCACGGTCACAGCCATCGAAGTAGACATGGCCGTTCTTGAACGCAGTTGGCGCAGATGAGCCGCCAGCAGGTGGCTTGCACAGCAGACACCGCTCCACCACGTACAGTCCCTCTGTGTCATCCACTGAGTCCACCAGGCCCCTGGAGAGCAGCCTGGGCTGCAGCCGGGAACCTCTGGCACCCTGTGTCCCTTCCCACTGGTAGAGGCCATGATAGCCTGAGAGCGGAGCTAGTCACTCAGTTCCTTTTCTAATGTGTTATTATTAGTAAACAATAGGCCCAGTGCAGGAAATCATGCAAGAGTAGGCCTTCCTTCCCCTGGCTTTCCTCTGGCAACCGGACCGGGCTTCCCTAGCAGCCCTGGTTTCGTCCAGAAGGACGCCCAGTCTAATTAGCATGTTACATTTTTATTATTATAGATTGGAAAGCAATGGATTTTTATACATTGGTTTTATATCCTGCAAATTTATTGTATTTGTTTGTTGTTTCTAATAGTGTTTGGTGGAGTCTTTAGGGTTTTCAATATACAGAATCATGTCATCTGTAAAGTGTGACACTTTTACTTCTTCCTTTCTAATTTGGATGCCTTTTATTTCTTTCTCTTGCCTGATTGCTCTGGCTAGGACTTCTAGAACTATGTTGAGTAAATGTGGTGAGAGTGGGCATCCTTGTCTTGTTCCTGGTTTTAGAGGAAAAGCTTTCAGCTTTTCACCATTGAGAGTGATATTGGCTGAAGGTTTGTCATACATGGCCTTTATTATGTTCAGGCACTTTCCTTCTATACCAATTTTATTTAATGTTTTAATTATAAATGGATGCTGTACCTTGTCAAATGCTTCTTCTGCATCTATTGATAGGATCATATGATTTTTATCCTTGGTTTTGTTATTGTGTACTACTGATTAATGACAATGTTTGCTTTTGGGGGACAAGTATGCAGGGCAATGACATCATACAGGGATTTAAGGAAAACAAATTCTAAAGTTTTAAATCTCTATAAAACATGAATTTGGAAGCAAATAATGTTAAATGCTCATATTTTAAATATTAATGATAGTTATAATAGGTAAAGGTTAATTGAACAATGTCTAAATGCCTTGCAATATTCTAAGGCAGTGTTACTACCACTAAGAACTATAGAGATTATTATTTAATTGCTTCTAGGCTGTGACGAGGCATCAGTACATTTTACAATATTCACAGGTAAACATGATAATCAACTAGGACTGAAATCTACTTGTTCAAATACTTTAGGTTTAATTTAATTTAATTTCTTAAAACAACCCAATAAGGTAAGTTTAATTATTATCCCCATTTTACTGATGTGTTTGTCCTTAGGTGTTTGTTACATAAATTTCTTTATTTTTCTTCTTTGTATTTTGTCCAAAATTAAATCATAGTGTGACCTGGCAAGAGAAATAAAGATCAGAGTTGGCTTTAGCGAGTTGATTTAAGGAAAATTGTCTTTAAGAAAAATTAATTTAAAATAGAATTGGGTTAGCACTGGCTGGTGTGGCTCATTTGGTGCGAGTTTCGTCCCAGATACAGAAAGGGTGCTAGTTGGATCCCAGTGAGGGGACATAACCAGGTTCTGGGTTTGACCCAATTCGGGTGCATGGGGAAGGCAACAGATCAATGTTTTACTCTCACATTGATGTTTCTCTCTCTCTCTCTCTCCCTCTCCCTTCCTCTTTCTCTGAAGTCAATAAAAGCATGTCCTTGCAAACTCAATTCTATTAACATTCTTCCCCCAAGTGATCTAAGTTCTAAACATGTTCCACAAATGTGTAACTATTATTTCTAAGGCACCCCCACAGAGTTCCAAAAAAATTAAATCATGTGAGAAAACAACTCTTATTTTATTGTACTCATTATTACATGGGTTTGGATCTCAGAGGGTCTATCTCAAAATTGCAATAATAGGAAGTAATGGTCAAAAGAAAAGAAAAGAAGGAAGATGGATGGAAGGATCACAATGAATGACACATGTCAGTTTTCAAGGCAGTAAATTCCAATATGTCATCTGAAGACAACATCTTTCATAGATTCCTACTCTGAAAATGAAAAATCACACATCACAGTTCCTGTGAAAGGTAGGATAGCAAAGTCAGCTTTCCAGGTTGTGGTTCAACTTTAATTCAGTCTCTTCTTTTGAAAAGTGAATGAAAAAATAATGTCAAAGAAATGTTTTAAAGATGAAATCAACTCATTCATGTGAAGAGACAAGTAGAGTCCTGATATCCTAAGCACATTGTTCTAATAACTATGATTTTCATATACTTTCGTCTGAAAACAATAACAACAAGCATACAATCCAATTAAGGTGAAGATCAGCAACAGCTGAGGACAACTTTTTGGAAAACCAAGTCAGCACTTGATATGATAAGTGCTTTAAGGTTAAAGTTAGAAATCTTGAGAATAGCAGCAGGAAAGATGACCAAACATAGAACACTGTGGAAACCATATAGAAAAGAAAAGTCAGAAAGGAATTTCTGAGAAAAACTAATACAAAAACAAAAGTGAAATCACACATGTTTGGAAATAGAAGAAATCAAGTCTGTCTTTGAAGTGTAAAAAAGAACCATATATTTAAATTTGCAACATTCACCTTTGGATACACAATGTACACTTAGTTCTGAGGCAAGTGATCTATCACAGACAAGATGTTGCTAGGATGAGTAGTCTTCTTAGGGCCCCCTTCACATCCTTGTTCCGCAGGCTGTAGATGAAGGGGTTCAGCATAGGGGTTACCAGGATGTACATGACTGAGGCAACTGAGTTTTGTAGGGAAGAATGGGTCAGAGCAGAACCGAGGTAGACCCCCAGGCTTGTCCCATAGAACAAGGAGACCACAGAGAGGTGAGACCCACAGGTGGAAAATGCTTTATATTTCCCTCCAGCAGAGGATATTCTCATTACAGAGGAGACAATCCTAGAGTAAGAAAACAGAATCCCTGTGAGAGGAAGCACACCCAGGAGGGCAGTAACCACATACAAGACGATGTTATTGATGAGGGTGTCAGAGCAGGCCACCTTGAGCATCTCAGCAAGTTCACAGAAGAAATGTGGGATTTCAGTGCCTACACAGAAGGTCAGTTGCCTCATAAGAAGAGTATGAAGCAGGGAGACCCAGAACATGATGAACCAAGATATCAGAACCAGAATGCCACAGAAGCGTGGGTTCATGATGACCATGTAGTACAGGGGATGGCAGATGGCCACATACCGGTCATAGGCCATCACAGTCAGGAGGAAGTTGTCCATTCCACCAAAAATTATAAAAAAATACACCTGAATGAGGCACTCAATGTAGGAGATGTTTTTGCTCTGTGCCTGGACATTTACCAGCATCTTTGGGACCGTGGTGGAGGTGAAACAGATGTCAACAAAGGACAGGTTGGTGAGAAAGAAATACATGGGGGTGTGGAGGTGGGAGTCAGAGCTGATGGTCACAATGATGAGCAGGTTTCCAAGCACAGTGAACAGGTACATGCACAGGAACACTCCACAGAGGAGGGGCTGCAGTTTAGGGTCATCTGAGAAACCCAGGAGCAGGAATTGTGACACTTCTGTGTGGTTTTCTGCTTCCATGCAGCTGGTTTTTCGTATGAAGAAGGAGGCAAAAGCAACATTCAGTAAACAGCCAAAAGGCATCTATGGGAGTCATCAACTTTTGATTCCACCTTTGTGTGGACATCATTCATGATCTAGTAGTCATTCCAATGACAATGATTCACTCATTTAAGTGGAAACCGAATTTTATTTTAAATTGTAGTAATTATTCAGACTCTCATTAAGTTAACAGAAACTTTCTCTCTCTTTTTATGCTCTACAGACTGGTTCTAAATAAAAAGGCAACTTATCTGAATTTATGGACATTAACCAATTTCTTCTTTAATATGAACCTTTCAAATACATAAAGACATTTAAGGCCTTTTCTTTGATAATCTCCATGTTTCTTTCATTTTATATTGGGAACTAAAACATGTATTTTCAACTCGAACATACTTAATTCTGTGTGACCTGATGCTTTGTATTGATGTCACAGTTAATTCTCTATGTGCCTTATTGCATTTCTTTCTGAAAATATGGTTACTACTCTTACCACTTTGTGTGGTTCAAAAAGGCCTTTAATTTTAGTATGTTCTCTCTGAATACAGTAATTGTTATCATTTTAATTTAATCTTTCATTACAATTGTTTTTGATATGTAACTCTTTCTAAATAAAGTATAGAGCTGTGATTTAGAAAGTTGGATCTTGAGTCAGATTTCCTGGAGTAGAATTTCGTCTGCCATGTTACACATGTGTGACCTTGACAAAGTTATTTAATCCCTCTTACCTGCATATACCTCACTTACACCAGGGGAGTAGTAAATATTCCTTGCAATATAAGATGGGTGAGTAATTAAATGAGATGATGTATATAATTTTTCTATTGTAGTTTCTGTGACATAAAGTGGACATGTGACAAAAGGGAATTTCTGTTCTTAACATCACAATAAATCTGTCTGTCATGGTGATCAATATTAGTATTTCTCTTAAAGTTTGGCAGTCATCATCATAAACTTAACTGGTTTGTTACCTTTATTTTTTATTGCCATGCAGTGCTTATAATTAATGAAGATCCTTATGGCATCTTCTTTCAGAGACTTCATGCCAAGTAGAATCTTCCAAGAAAAGGAAGATACATATAGACTACATTGATACTAGGGGAGAACAAATCACACTACCATTTTAATAAAATAGAAAGCATGTGTGAGGGCATGTGTACATGTTTAAATGCTCTCAAGTGGAGATGTGTTGCATTATAATCAGTGGCATAAACTTAAAATATAGGATTCATTTAAAATTATTCAAAGTGTCTATAAATGAAATTATCCTAAAAATTGAAAGGCAAATTTAAGATTTGAAAATAAAAAGGCAATTAGTCAAATGGGAGAAGATATTTGCAAATAATACCTCTGACAAAGGGGCTAATATTCAAAGTATATAAGAACTCATACAACTGAACAACAACAAACAAACAGTTTAATTAAAAAACGGGTTGTGGACCTGAACAGATACTTTTCCCAAGAAGACATACAGATAGCCAATAGATATATGAAAAAATGCTCAACTGCACTAGCTATAGGGGAAATGCAAATAAAGTCCCCAATGTGATACCACCTCATACCTGTTAGAATGGCTGTTATCAATAAGAAAAGAAATAAGTTTTTGAGATGATGTGGAGAAAAGTGAAGGTTTGTGGGAAGGAAAATTGGTGCAGCCTCTATGCAAAACAGTATAGAGATTTATAAAAACTATAAAGAATAGGTTACCTTATCACCCAGGAATTCCTTTTCAGAGTATCCAACTGAAAAAGTTGAAAACACTTATTGATAAAGATATATGTATGTAGCTTTATGCTTATTGCAGCATTATTCACAATATCAAGACATGGAATAACCTTAGTGTCCCTTGACAGATGATTGGGTGAAGAACATGAGGTGCATATACTTCTCAGACATTAATGCTATGAAATACTGCCTTTTGTGCCAACATGGATGGATCTTAAGAGCATCCTGCTAAGTGAAATAAATCAGATGGAAATCGACAAGAACCATGTGACTTTACTCATATGTTGAATATAAGACAGAAATCAACAAATGAACAAATAAATCAAACTCATATTCATAGATAGAAGTATGGTGGTTACCAGAAGAGGAGGAGGAGATGGGGGGAAAATAAAGGAAGTAAAATGGAGTCAAATATTTGGTGATGAATGGAAACTAGACATTGAGTGGTGAAAACACTATATAATATACAGATGATGTATTATAAGTTTTACACCTAAAACTTATGCATTGTTATTAACCAATATTATCCCAATATTTTTAATTTAAAAAGAAAGTAAATGTTTCTATTTTCAATGATAAAGATGTTCCACTATTACTAATGTCTAGAGGATGCAGATTAAATAAGGAGAGAAAAAATATTACTATGGATCCATTGAGTCTGTGGAGATGGGTAGAAAAGGCTTCCCTAAAATACCAATACTTGAACTATGAGAGGAAGGATGGATAATAGTGAATTAGGAGAAATTCAAAAAGCACAAGCATTTGGGACTAAGAGAACCGAATTTCCAGTTGCACCTGGGTCGGTGAGCTTGGTAACAAAAGGGATTTGAGAGACCAGTGAGATAGCAAACAGATAATTGGGGTCAGGGAGGGCAGAGTGTGTGAGGCCCATGTTGGAGCATCCTGTACTATTCTTTAAAGTGCCTCTCATGTTGGTAACTTTATGTTCATTTGTGGGTTATAAGTTGGAACTGTTTTTGCTCACCATTGTCATTCCAGGGACTTATCAGGTGCCTGGCACATGCTCAACATACAAATGTTCGATGTATAATACAGATTGGGACCAAAGGCATCAACTATAACACAAAAAAGAAATCTCCAAGCTCATCATATAATTGGTTTCCTTTTGCTAAATGAAGAAACCAATGGCAATTTCTTAATTCAATAAAGAACAGTTGTTTGAAAGTGGCAGATAACATGATATTATACATTAACTCACTAAAATATTTTTGTCAAATTCACAAACAGACCAATACAGCCAATTCCAAATTCAATTATTTGATATTCTGCTGAACATTTAAGGAGAGTGGAAAATTGAGGCAAGGAAATTAGCCTGAAAGCTGAATGACAGAAATAATTATATTATTTGTAGATAAAATTGTGGACACTGTGATGAAACAACAATAACAACAATATAGAACGATTAAGTTTTATCAGTAAGTCAAATCTGCTGCAAAATAGATAGGGAATGCAATAAAGACACCCAATCATATTAATAACGAAATAGACAATACCTCAGGCATAGTAGATCTCCGGTGAGTAGTTAATGAATAAATTGTTGAACATGGAAATCAAGAAGAGCCTACAGTTATGGGAAAGGGTAGAAAAGAGGTGGAGATTCTTCGGAAAATAATTTTTGAGGAGAGGCTCTGGACTCCAAAGAGAGGGAGAAGAAATGAGAACAAAGACTGTAAAAGACAGGTTTCAGGGGAAACTAAAGTACCTTCAAAGTACAGGGACTTCATTGCCGTAAGCTGTGTAATACAGGACTGTCCCAGTCTAAGTACTCCAGAGGGAAAGCCCAGCACCCACTTTGTCTCATTTCCTTCTCATCCCACCAGTGCTCTGTGCAATACAATGACCTTCTCTTAAAGATATCACTGAAGCTTTCTGTTCTCCAAGGTCTGTCTCTGGGCAGCCCAATTGAGTTTTTATTTGGCTGTGATCAGGGAATTAAGGAAAGAGGCAAAGGGAACATGTTTAAAGTTTCTAGCATCTCAAGGGTTGAATTCTCATAGCTTCTCATTAAGTAAATTGTTCTATTGTCTGCACTCTCCAAACAATTCAGATCCCATGGGGCACAAAGATAAAAAAAAAAAAGGAAAAACTTTTCTCTCATTCTGTGTCTGCATAATCACCAAAGTTGGGAGATAAAGTTAATTCCTCCAAGGAGAAACACTTCTTCCTTTGATTTGACTGAAAAGTGATGAGGTGTCTCCTAAGGAATGTTTAATTGCGTCACGAACCAAAGTCAGAAACCAACTATCTGTAATGTTCTTCCCTTGAAAAACCTTTGAGGGCTCATGAATCACTTGGTGTCCACAGTGTCACCAAGGCAAAGAGGTGTTCAATAGTTTGGTTCTGTTGAAAGTGTGAAGGAAAACCCCTATTCTGTAAAACTACTGTTTGGAATTCTCTGCTATTCTTTGGACGGCCTCTTATTCTGAAAAAGTAACTTTGCTTTCTAGCCTGCTTGAATAGTGGGGGAGATAAACTTAGCTGTCTGACCTTGTAGGCCAGAGACTAGATACACCCAATGCCATGCCAGGTGCATTTTTTAATTGAATAGAACTGTATAGTTTTCAAGGCCGCCGCCAGCAAGCACACAAAGGGCTGGCTCTTCTATAAAAAGGGAAGTTCTGCTTGTAGCTTTGCTTAGATTTTGGATTCATGTCCCTAAGCCCGCCACGGTGAATAAAGTGTAACTCCAAACTCTCAGAGCGCTGTTTGGTTCTGGTCCAGTTTTTCTGTAACAAAAGGACCTACCAAATGCGAGCGCTGATTTTCACAGCCAGATGTTATGTGTGCACCTCTTTCCAGCTCTGGATCTCTGGGCTTCAGAGCCTGGCATGGGGTTGAGATCCCCAGGATTCTCAGCAGGAAACTTTGCAGCTGAGAATACCCTCCCGAATCTCAGCCTCTGCCCCTGAGTGTGAGGACAGCCATTTTCACTTCTCCACTCTTTTTTCCCAGTCTGGATGGAGCTTGTTCCCTAAACCCTTGGTTATAAGACTTCTGTGCAGCTGCACTTCAGTTGGTTATTCCGGTTGATTGTTCTATATTTTAATTGTAATTCCAGTTTGTTCCTGGGAGGGGGTGAGTGTACCTTGCACCTACTCTGCCCCCACCTTGACCCGATCACATTTTCATGTAACTCTTGTCCATCTGTATGTCATCTTCAGAAAAATGTCTCTTCAAACCCTCTGCCCATTTTTCAATTAGATCGTTTGGATTGTGCTATCCAGTTGTGTGAGTTGTTAACATATTTTGGACATTAACCTCTCATAAGATATATGATTTGCAAATATTTTCTCCTATTCTGATGTTTCCCTGTTCATTTGCTTGAAGGCGTCCATTGCTATGCAGAAGCTTTTTGGTCGGATGTGCTCCAATTTATTTATATTTGATTATTTTGTTTTTGCTTGAATCAACACTTTTTTGGTATAAATTTTGGGAGAACCCCTTCCAAGATATTTATTAGTCTGTTATAGGGGGAGAAGGGGGATGAGGTGCACTAATAAGAGGAGGATCCGTGGGACAATCTATAGCTTCTGCTTCTGTAGAGGGTCTTAAGGTCACAACTGATACTCAAACGTGCATTATATTTTTCTAAAAACAAAACCACTCCTGGATGAAAACCACTCATCTACCATGACCAGGAAAATACAAAAATGGAAAATGCAGATAAAAATGGAGTGAGGGTTCCGGGAACCAATTTCAGCATGTCATCATTTCAAGAGTTTCATCAAAAGGTTGATGAGACTTGGGGACTCAACAGGGTTGAGTCACACATGTAGTCAGCTGTTGGAATGGCTAAAGGCATTTGCCCAGACCTGAAAAGGGATTATTGATTTTGGCTGCCAGACAGTTACAGGGCATCTTAATCTACATATTATTGCCTCCTACTGGCCAAACACCTGAACAGCCTTAGGCTAATTCCCCCATTCTGACAATGTTTCTGTACCCTTTGAAGTGTATATCTCTGCCTGCCTCAGGACAAGTTGTGTTAATCAAAAGCATGGGGTCTTGGGGATGGGGAGAACCTAAGACCTTAGACTTAAGATCTTGGATCTTAGTTCCTTTAGCTAAGCTCCTCTGACCATCAATGCCTTTCAAAATTATATTTCGTCTTCAGACTCTTTATTAGTCCCCGGATTCCTATGTCATCTACACATGGCCTTCTCCAGATTCCTGAACCCTTCTAGATGCCAGAATAAGAACCCCGGCATGAAGGAAATACCTTGGTTTTCTTCAGGTTCAGAGAGAATGAACCTAAACAGCAACCTCTAGTCAAGAGAGTCTTTGCATGGAGAAGAAGGCCTTAGGGCTGGGAAAGAAGCAAAAATGTCATTTGTTGTATAAACAAATGAAAAAATTATAATGACCTCAATGGTCTGATGTCCATCTATGTATCTAAGCTATTTCTAGTAACTCAGCCATAGCTCCATACATCTTCCTTATTGTCATACTCTTGAATGTCTTTTGAATGTTACCTAAATATATCTGCAAGTTACACTTCTTCTCCTTTTTATTCAATGCTCAAGCATATTCTCTTATTAGCAGTTTTTCATGCATACTAAGTATTGTGAAGATGTGGAAAATATGAAACCTTCATGAATTCATCGTGAGAATTTAAACTGGTGTAGCCACTTTAAAACCCACTCATTCTTAGTCATGCCTTCATGCCCCGTGCCCCTGTTAGGACGGCATATCCTCACCATCCTAGTGGCCACCTGCCCTTCAGCCTCCCCACTCCAGCCTCCCTGCTCCTTCCACTCCTGGCCCCCTTTACAGCGACACCAATCCTCCACTGCCATGCGTCCTGTCATGGGGCCCAGTTGTCCCAGACCATAGTCGCCTAGCTCAGTCTTCACCTAGCTCAGTCTTCACCATGAATGCCTTATCTCTTTATCTCCTCCACGACTGTCCCCTCCTCTGAACTGAAAACTGCTCTGACCTCGCGCCATCCCCCTCCACTCTTCCCAAAGGAAAAAATGCGGCAGTTTTAAAATCCAAGCGGCTAGAGGCCTGGGAACAGGCTGTGGGACCTGCTCCCTCCCTCCCCGCCTTTTCTCCAGCCTCCAGGTCCCTGGCTTCCACTGCTCCTTCCATTTTCCCTTGGATAGCAGCGCATTCTAACATTTCCTCCCACTTTCACTGCAATACCTACCTCTCTCAGGCTCACCGAGTGCCTCCCACCATCCCCGAAGAAGATTCCGCGACACCATCCAGGACCGGATGACCCAACATTCCTCACAGGCTCTTACCTGGCAAGGGACCCTCCAATTTTGCTCAGGTTTTTTAATATTTTCAGGTGAAACGGACGTGGAATGAAGAGGGAGTCATCAATTCTACTGTCTGGATGGGAAATCCTCAAGTGTCACTCTCTATTTACGAACCCTGGACCTACTCCTATGCCCACCCTCATCTACACAACTTTCCATCTACTCTCCAACATCAATCCCTTCTCTACATCCTGCTGGATTTGTCTGTCACTGGCTCAAACCCTCATCATAGCCACTCAATTCCAACCTATTGGACCGTCTAACTAAACACTCTCTAGAAATTCACAGCTACTGGCTGGACCTCCTGCCCATGGCCCCAACCAGAAGTCCGGGCTACACCAAGGATCCCCACTTTCTTGAACCCTTTTGACCCTTCTTGCTCAACCACCGTCTCCTTACTGATCCCCCTCCCCTGGGTACGTATCTCCCATATCTGTCTTACCCAGGCAATTGCTCCAAGAACACGAGAACAGGTTTCTGCCCAAGCCACAGCCAACCAACCAGGACTCCCAAGGACCAGCCCTTCACCCTGGTGACTCGGTCCTCCTTCAGAACCTACATCCACAAGCCTCGGAGCCTAGGTGGATGGGACTTCACACTGTAATCCTCACAGCCTCCACCTCGGCCAAGCTGCTTGGCGACCCCAGCTTGACGACCTGTCCTGGCATCGCCTCTCCAGAGACCTGTCCTGGCACCGCCTCTCCAGACTCAAGAGGAACCCGGAGCAGCATGACTTCTATAAATGTGAGGTGTTGGGCCCCACTAAGGTCTGCCTTAACCGCCCTCCCCTCCCCCTTCTCCTCCCGGCCCTGAGCAACCTACACCCACCCCCACCCGCTTATGTGTGGAGGTTCAAGGTCTGTGAAACCCACTACCAGAACGGCAAACAAGTCACCCGGCAGGTAGGATCTCAGGATTGCCCTCTGTTCTGATGTCAGACAAAGATCCAGATGGCTGTTGACATCCAGTCAGTGTCCAATACCGGCCGACCCTATGTCTGTTTTGCTTACAACCAGCGAAACCCAGACAGGTCTTTGCTGGCTGCCGTCCCACTCATGACTTCTCCAAGAACCCAAGGGAAAGGTGAATGTCAGCCTCCCGTGGCTGGCATTCCCCTTTGGGAACCCGAAACTCCAGAGCCCACCCTGCCCTCACGGATATGCTACCAGACCAGTAATCCGGTAACTGGGGGACAAGTCATTTAGAACTGTACACGAAACCACACCGCATCCAGTCTCACCAAGGCCAGCCCGGGTAACTTTTTTTGGTGCAACGGCACCTTAAGCAACTGCATGAACTCCTCTGACCCCGGGCCTTGGTTCATGGTCACGGTAGTTCCCCAATTAACCTTGTATGGAGAGTCGGAGCTCACCTGGCTGCTCCCTCCATCCCGCCCCCGGACCCGCTGGGCCGCCTACCTCCCTGTCATGTTAGGGGTGAGTATCGCTGCCTCGGTAGGCCTCACTGGGGGGGCCCTAGGGAACAGTCTGGTCACTGCTCAGTACTTTAATAACAAGCTCCAGTTAGCCCTGGAGTCTAGTACCGCCTCTTTTAGCCTCCCTACTGCGGCAAGTGACATCAATAGCCCAGGTAGCCCTTCAGAAACAGTGCGCCTCAGACCTTCTGAATGCAGAAAAAAGGGGAACCTGCATATTCCTTCAGGAAGAATGCTGCTACTACATCAACGAGTCCAGAGTAAACGTACAGACCCTGACTAAGCTGAGTGAAGAACTACATGCAGAACACTTCCAGGACAACTCTCCTTCCAGCTGGTTCCAAAGCCCCTTAGCTACCTGGGTCCTACCCATGATAGGGCCCTGATTCTCATCTGTGTCTTTTTTCTCCTAGCCCCCTGCCTCCTCAAGTTCATCTGCTTCCGGATCACGGAGATGTCACGGGTGACTGTGAATCAACTCCTGCTCCATCCCTACACTCGGCTCCCCTCCGACCTGCCTCTGCCTAACCCTGGCCTTTAAACCCCCCCCCCCATTGTCGCCCGTGGTCAGCTGGAAGTAGCTAGAAAGAGTCGCCGTCCCTTATCACCAAAAGGCTGGGATGTTAGGTTGGAAAGAGCCCAGATCGGATACATGCAGGCATGTGACGAGATAATGGACTCCGCCTGGCATTTCTGGCAGATCAGCATGCCAGACACAGATACTGGCTTCTCCCTGAATCAACACCGACCCCCACACAGATACTGACTCATTCCTGAATTCCTGACCCCCCTGCAGCTGAAACTTCCTCAACTGAATACCTCAGCTCATGTCCCTGCCCCTCACCCAACTGCAGTATAAAAAAAGCCCCCCCCTCCCTGTTGGCGTGAATCCACGTGCCCTGTCTTTGGGGGTACGTGGGTCTCCCAGGGACGCAGAAATAAACCTTTTCCTTTCCTTTCTTTTCTGATTCACTGGACTCTCTATTTCTTGCACCACCTCCTGAGCCACCTAACCTAACAGTAGCGTCATAAAACCTTAAACATATATTTACCGTATGACCCAGTAATTGCACTCCAAGGTATCTACCCAAGACAAATGAAAATGTTCAATGTTCACAGCAGCATTATTAATATCTCCAAACTGGGAATATCTAAATGTTCATTAACTGTAAATGGAGAAGCAAAATGAGGTATAAACATACAATAGAAGCCTATTCTGCAATAAAAGAAATAAAATATCGACACATACTTCTACATGCATGACCCCAAGAATTCACCAAATAGAAGAACCCAGATACACAAGGCCACATATTTTTATGATTCAATTTATATAAAATATGTAGAAAACACAAATGTATTAAGACAGAAAGTAGCCAGGGATTTCCTAAGGAGAAAGAGCTCGTGGTAATTAACTTTAAATGGTAAAAGAGTATTTTTAAGGTGATTAAAGATTGTAAAATTGGATTTTGTTAATGATTATATAACTCTACAAATTTTCCAAGATAATTGAACTTACTACATCAATTGAAGAATTTTATATGTGTAAACTATATCTCAATAAAAATATTAAAACATAAATTTTAAAGAGTTATTCCTGGAATTACTCAATGTAAGTTAAAAACTTTTCTTTTAACAGGACCTGCTACACACCAACATTCTTATGCTCACCACTCCACAGTGCAATCATTTTTATCTCTCTAGTTCCTCCCTCAATTTGTAAAGTAGACAATAAATACACATTGGATTAAATTAAATCAAGATGAATATAAGTCTCATCAAGTAAGTCTTTCCTCTATAACAAATTATGGCTTTTAAGTAATTTTACAGTCCTTTCTGTATCCCCAACAATTAGTTTCTGTTTTTTCTCCAAAGTCCCTAATTCCTTTCATGATATTATCTTAATTGATCACATTATTATCGCCTGTGTTGATTTTTGTTCACTCAGAAAGCAGATGCTGAGTCAAGGATTAATGTGCAAACACTTTATTGGAAGGAGCCCGGAACATAGATGAGAGAGAGGGGAACTGATACACAAAAGAAAATATATCATATTATCAAATGAAGCTTGCATATGGCACCTACCACTGTGTATAAGCAGAGATTTCATCTCAGGGGAAATTCTGGTAAATGGTAAAAAACATAAACCTCAGCATTATTCCAGAAAAAGGATGAAAGACATGCTATCCTCTACATCTCTCCATCAAGAGCTGTCTCTGATAGGACATAATTCCCTGTCAGTTCTGCTACCACATATGGGGCAAAGTAGGTTCCAGCTGGTACTGGATGTTGCCAGTCATGCAATGGAAATGGTGAGAGGATGTCAGGGAATGTGGGGGAAATGTTGAGAGCATGTACTGCTCCATGCTTCCTTGCACACTCAATTCTGTCAACATTCTACTCCCAAAGAATCAAGTTCCAAACATGTTCCACATAAGTGTAACTCTTCTTCTTGAGGCACCCCCACAGAGTTCCAGAATAAAATGAAATCACATGAGAAAGCAACTCTTATTGTATTGTACTCATTATTACACGGTTTGGGATCTTAGAGGTCTGTCTCAAAATTGCAATAATGGGAAATATAAGTCAAATAAAAAAGGAAATGAAGGAAGATGGATGGAAGGAAGGATAATAAAGAATGACACTTCTCAGTTTTCCAGGCGGTAAATTTCTATAGGGCATCTGACGAAACCATCTTTCAAATCTAGATTCCTACTGTCAACTTGAAAACCACATTACAGTTCCTATGTAAGGTACGATAGCAAAGTCAGCTTGCCAAGCTGTAGTTCAACGTCCTTGCAGTCTCTTCTTTTGAAAAGTGAAGTGAATGAGAGAAACTATCTAAAAGAAATGTTTTTAAGATGAAATTAAGGCATCCATATGAAGAAACAAGTAGAGTCCTGATATCATAAGCATGTTGTGCTGATTACAGTATGATTTTCATATAATGTCATCTGGAAAAATAAGCATATAACCCAATTAAGGTGAAGATCAGCAACTTATGAGGACAACTTTTTGGGAAACTAAGTCAGTACTTGATATGATAAGTGCTTTACATTTAAACTAATAATTCTTTTTAAAAATATACATTTTATTGATTTCAGAGAGTGGAAGGGCGAGGGAGAGAGAGATGGACACATCAATGATGGGAGAGAATCATTGATTGGCTGCCTCCTGCAAGCCCCCTCCTGGGATCAATCCCACAGCCTGGGCATATGCCTTTGACCGGGTTCAACCCTGGGATCCTTCAGTCCCCAGGTTGACGCTCTATCCACTGAGCTAAACCTGCTGGGGCATAAAATTAGAATTCTGAAGAATAGCTGAAAAAATGTGGATGAAACATTGTGGACAGCATAGAGGGAAGAAAAGTAAAAAAGGAATTTTTCAGGGAGTAGCTAAGAAGAAACTAATACAAATACAAACAAAAGCAAAATCACACATGTTTTGGAACTAGAATAAAACAAATATGTTTTTTACAAGTGAAAAAGAACCAGGTAAACATTTGCAACATTTACCTTTGAGCACACAATGTACATTTAGTTCTTCTGAGGCCAGAGCTCTATCACAGACAAGATGCTGCTAGGTTGAGGAGCCTTCTCAGGGCCCCCTTCACATCCTTGTTCCTCAGGCTGTAGATGAAGGGGTTCAGCATGGGGGTGACCAGAGTGTACATGACTGAGGCAACTGAGTTCTGTAGGGAAGAATGGGTCAGAGCAGAACTGAGGTAGACCCCCAGGCTTGTCCCATAGAACAAGGAGACCACAGAGAGGTGAGACCCACAGGTGGAAAATGCTTTATATTTCCCTCTGGCAGAGGATATTCTCATTAAAGAGGAGACAATCCTAGAGTAAGAAAACAGAATTCCTGTGAGAGGAAGCACACCCAGGATGGCAGTAGCCACATACAAGACGATGTTATTGATGAGGGTGTCAGAGCACGCCACCTTGAGAATCTCAGCAAGTTCACAGAAGAAATGTGGGATTTCAGTGCCGACACAGAAGGTCAGTCGCCTTATTAGAAGAGTATGAAGCACAGAGTCCCAGAACATGATGAACCAAGATATCAGAACCAGAATGCCACAGAAGCGTGGGTTCATGATGACTGTGTAGTACAGGGGGTGGCAGATGGCCACATACCGGTCATAGGCCATCACAGTCAGAATGAAGTTGTCCATTCCACCAAAAGTCATAAAAAAATACACCTGAATGAGGCACCCAATGTAGGAGATGTTTTTGCTCTGTGCCTGGACATTCACCAGCATCTTTGGGACCGTGGTGGAGGTGAAACAGATGTCAACAAAGGACAGGTTGGCGAGAAAGAAATACATGGGGGTGTGGAGGTGGGAGTCAGAGCTGATGGCCACAATGATGAGCAGGTTTCCAAGCACAGTGAACAGGTACATGCACAGGAACACTCCACAGAGGAGGGGCTGCAGTTTAGGGTCATCTGAGAAACCCAGGAGCAGGAATTGTGACACTTCTGTGTGGTTTTCTGCTTCCATGCAGCTGGTTTTTCTTATGAAGAAGGAGGCAAAAGCAACATTCAGTAAACAGCCAAAAGGCATCTAAGGGAGTCATCAACTTTTGATTCCACCTTTGTGTGGACATCATTCAGGATCTAGTAGTCATTCCAATGACAATGATTCACTCATTTAAGTGGAAACCCAATTTTATTTTAAATTGTAGTAATTATTCAGACTTTCATTAAGTTAACAGAAACTTTCTCTTTTTATGCTCTAACACTGGTTCTAATTCACTTATCTGAATTTATGGACATTAACCAATTTCTTCTTTAATATGAACCTTTCAAATACATAAAGACATTTAAGGCCTTTTCTTTGCTAATCTCCATGTTTCTTTCATTTCATATTGGGAACTAAAACATGTATTTTCAACTCGAACATACTTAATTCTGTGTGACCTGATGCTTTGTATTGATGTCATAGTTAATTCTTCATGTGCCTTATTGCATTTCTTTCTAAAAATATGGTTACTACTCTTACCACTTTGTGTGGTTCAAAATGCCTTTATTTTAGTATGTTCTCACTAAATACAGTAATTGTTATCATTTCAATTTATTCTTTCATTACAATTGTTTTTGATATGTAACTCTTTCTAAATACAGTATAGAGCTGTGATTTAGAAAGTTGGATCTTGAGTCAGAGTTCCTGGAATAGAATTTAGTCTACCATGTTACATATGTGTGACAAAGTTATTTAATCTCTCTTACCTGCATATACCTCACTTACACCAGGGGAGTAGTAAATACAGTGGGGCCTTGACTTACGAGTTTAATTCGTTCTGAGACTGAGCTTGTTAAGGAGCTCGTTAACTCAAATTACTCTGTCAACTCAAAGCAAAAAATCGGGAGAGTGACAGCTGGAATCTCAAAAAACTCGTTAGTTGGGACACGCGTAAGTCAAGGCCCCACTCTATTCCCTGCAATGTAAGATGGGTGAGTAATGAAATGAGATGATGCATATAATTTTTCTAGTGTAGTTTCTGTGACATAAAGTGAACATGTGACAAAAGGGAATTTCTGTTCTTAACATCACAATAAATCTGTCTCGCATGGTGATCAGTATTAGTATTTCTCTTAAAGTTTGACAGTCCTCATCATAAACTTAACTGGTTTGTTACCTTTATTATTTACTGCCATGCAGCGCTTCTAATTAATGAAGATCCTTATGGCTTCCTCTTTCGGAGACTTCATGCCACGTAGAATCTTCCAAGAAGAGGAAGATACATATAGACTACATTGATACTAGAGGAGAGCAAAAGCACACTACCATTTTAATAAAATAGAAAGCACGTGTGAGGGCATGTGTGCATGGTTAAATGCTCTCAAGTGGAGACGTGTTGCATTATAATCAGTGGCATAAACTTAAAAAAATAGGCTTTATTTAAAATTATTCAAAGTGTCTATAAATGAAATTATCCTAAAAATTGAAAGGCAAATTTAAGATTTGAAAATAAAAAGGCAATTAGTCAAATGGGAGAAGATATTTGCAAATAATACCTCTGATAAAGGGGCTAATATTCAAAGTATATAAGAACTCATACAACTGAACAACAACAAACAAACAGTATAATTAAAAAATGGGCTGCGGACCTGAACAGATACTTTTCCCAAGAAGACATACAGATAGCCAATAGATATATGAAAAAATGCTCAACTGCACTAGCTATAGGGGAAATGCAAATAAAGTCCCCAATGTGATACCACCTCATACCTGTTAGAATGGCTGTTATCAATAAGAAAAGAAACAAGTTTTTGAGACGATGTGGAGAAAAGTGAAGGTTTGTGGGAAGGAAAATTGGTGCAGCCTCCATGCAAAACAGTATAGAGATTTATAAAAACTATCAAGAATAGGTTACCTTATCACCCAGGAATTCCTTTTCAGAGTATCCAACTGAAAAAGTTGAAAACACTTATTGATAAAGATATATGTATGTAGCTTTATGCTTATTGCAGCATTATTCATAATAACCAAGACATGTAACAACCTTAGTGTCCTTTGACAGATGATTGGGTAAAGAACATGAGGTGCATATACTTCTCAGACATTAATACTATGAAATACTGCCTTTTGTGCCAACATGGATGGATCTTAAGAGCATCCTGCTTACTAAGTGAAATAAATCAGATGGAAAACGACAAGAACCATGTGACTTTACTCATATGTTGAATATAAAACAGAAATCAACAAATGAACAAATAAATCAAACTCATATTCATAGATAGAAGTATGGTGGTTACCAGAGGAGGAGGAGATTGGGGGTGGGGGAAAATAAAGAAAGTCAAATTGAGTCAAATATTTGGTGATGGATGGAAACTAGACATTGAGTGGTGAGCACACAACATAATATACAGATGATGTATTATAAGTTTTACACCTAAAACTTATGCATTGTTATTAACCAATATTATCCCAATATTTTTAATTTAAAAAGAAAGTAAATGTTTCTATTTTCAATGATAAAGATGTTCCACTATTACTAATGTCTAGAGGATGCAGATTAAATAAGGACAGAAAAAATATTACTGAGGATCCATTGAGTCTGTGGAGATGGGTAGAAAAGGCTTCTCTAAAATACAAATACTTGAACTATGAGAGGAAGGATGGATAACAGTGAATGAGGAGAAATTCAAAAAGCACAAGCATTTGGGACTAAAAGAACCGAATTTCCAGTTGCACCTGGGTCGGTGAGCCTGGTAACAGAAGGGATTTGAGAGACCAGTGAGATAGCAAACAGATAATTGGGGTCAGGGAGGGCAGAGTGTGTGAGGCCCACGTTGGAGCGTCCTGTACTATTCTTTAAAGTGCCTCTCATGTTGGTAACTTTATGTTCATTTGTGGGTTTTAAGTTGTAACTGTTTTTGCTCACCATTGTCATTCCAGGGACTTATCAGTACCCTGGCACATAGTAGGTGCTCAACATATACAAATGTTCGATGTATAATACAGATTGGGACCAAAAGTATCAACTATAACACAAAAAAGAAATCTCCAAGCTCATCATATAATTGGTTTCCTTTTGCTAAATGAAGAAACCAATGGCAATTTCTTAATTCAATAAAGAACAGTTGTTTGAAAGTGGCAGATAACATGATATTATACATTAACTCACTAAAATATTTTTGTCAAATTCACAAACAGACCAATACAGCCAATTCCAAATTCAATTATTTGATATTTTGCTGAACATTTAAGGAGAGTGGCAAATTGAGGCAAGGAAATTAGCCTGAAAACTGAATGACAGAAATAATTATATTATTTGTAGATAAAATTGTGGACACTGAGGTGAAACAACAATAACAACGATATAGAACTATTAAGTTTTATCAGTAAGTCAAGTCTGCTGCAAAGTAGATAGGGAATGCAATAAAGACACCCAATCATATTAATAACGAAATAGACAATACCTCAGGCATAGTAGATCTCCGGTGAGTAGTTAATGAATAAATTGTTGAACATGGAAATCAAGAAGAGCCTACAGTGATGGGAAAGGGTAGAAAAGAGGTGGAGATTCTTCGGAAAATAATTCTTATTGAGGAGAGGCTCTGGACTCCAAAGAGAGGGAGAAGAAATGAGAACAAAGACTGTAAAAGACAGGTTTCAGGGGAAACTAAAGTACCTTCAAAGTACAGGGACTTCATTGTCGTAAGCTATGTAATACAGGACTGTCCCAGTCTAAGTACTCCAGAGGTAAAGCCCAGCACCCACTTTGTCTCATTTCCTTCTCATCCCACCAGCGCTCTCTGCAATACAATGACCTTCTCTGAAGAATGTCACTGAAGCTCTGTTCTCCAAGGTCTGTCCCTGGGAAGCCCAATTGAGTTTTTATTTGGCTGTGATCGGGGAATTAAGGAAAGAGGCAAAGGGAACATGTTTAAAGTTTCTAGCATCTCAAGGGTTGAATTCTCATAGCTTCTCATTAAGTAAATTGTTCTATTGTCTGCACTCTCCAAACAATTCAGATCCCATGGGGCGCAAAGTTAAAAAATAAAAAAAAAAGGAAAAACTTTTCTCTGATGCTGTGTCTGCATAAGCACCAAAGTTGGGAGATAAAGTTATTTCCTCCAAGGGAAACACTCCTTCCTTTGATTTGACTGAAAAGTGACAAGGTGTCTCCTAAGGAATGTTATATGCATCACCATCAAAGTCAGAAACCAACTATCTGTGATGTTCTTCCCTTGAAAAACCTTTGAGGGCTCATGGATCACTTGGTGTCCACAGTGTCACCAAGGCAAAGAGGTCCTTTCAAAAGAGAAGCAGAGCTGTTCAATAGTTTGGTTCTCTTGAAAGGACCAACCAAATGCGGGCGCTGGTTTTCACAGCCAGATGTTATGTGTGCACCTCTTCCCGGCTCTGGTTCTCTGGGCTGCAGAGCCTGGCATGGGGTTGAGATCCCCATGATCCTCAGCAGGAACCTTTGCAGCTGAGAATTCCCTCCCGACCTCAGCCTCTGCCCACGAGTGTGAGGACAGCCAATTTCGTGTCTCCACTCTTTTTTCCCAGTCTGGATGGAGCTTGTTCCCTAAACCCTTGGTTATCAGACTTCTGAGCAGCTACACTTCAGTTGGTTATTCAGGTTGATTGTTTTATATTTTAGTTGTAATTCCAGTTTGTTCCTGGAAGGGGGTGAGTGTACCTTGCACCTACTCTGCCCCCACCTTGACCCGATCACATTTTCATGTAACTCTTGTCCATCTGTATGTCATCTTCAGAAAAATGTCTATTCAAATCCTCTGCCCATTTTTCAATCAGATTGTTTGGATTGTGCTATCCAGTTGTGTGAGTTGTTAACATATTTTGGACATTAACGTCTCATAAGATATATGATTTGCAAATATTTTCTCCTATTCTGAAGTTTCCCTGTTCATTTGCTTGAAGGCGTCCATTGCTATGCAGAAGCTTTTTGGTTGGATGTGCTCCAATTTATTTATATTTGATTATTTTGTTTTTGCTTGAATCAACTATTTTTTGTATAAATTTTGGGAGAACCTCTTCCATGATTTCTATTAGTCTGTTACAGGGGGAGAAGGGGAATGAAGTGCACTAGTAAGAGGGGGATCCGTGGGACAATCTATAGCTTCTGCTTCTGTAGGTGGTCTTAAGGTCACAACTGATACCCAAATGTGCATTATATTTTCCTAAAAGAAAACCACTCCTGGATGAAAACTACTCATCTACCATAACTGGATAAATCCAAAAACGGAAAAAGCAGATAAAATTGGAGTGAGGGGTCCAGGAACCAATTCCAGCATGTCATAATTTCAAGAGTTTCATCAAAAGGTTGATTAGACTTGGGTTGAATCACACATGTAGTCAGCTGTTGGGAATGGCTAAAGGCATTTCCTCAGACCTGAAAAGGGATTATTGATTTTGGCTGCCAGACAGTTACAGGGCATCTTAATCTACATATTATTGCCTGCTACTGGCCAAACACCTGAACAGCCCTAGGCTAATTCCCCCATTCTAACAATGTTTCTGTACCCTTTGAAGTGTATATCTCTGCCTGCCTCAGGACAAGTTGTGTTAATAAAAAGCATGGGGTCCTGGGGATGGGGAGAACCTAAGACCTTAGACTTAAGATCTTGGATTTTAGCTCCTTTAGCTAAGCTCCTCTGACCATCAATGCCTTTCAAAATTATATTTCGTCTTCGGACTCTTTATTAGTCCCCGGATTCCTATGTCATCTACACACGGCCTTCTCCAGATTCCTGACCCCTTTTAGATGCCGGAATAAGAACCCCGTCATGAGGGAAATACCCTGGTTTTCTTCAGGTTCAGAGAGAATGAACCTAAAACAGCAACCTCTAGTGAAGAGAGTCTTTGCATGGAGAAGGCCTTAGGGATGGGAAAGAAGCAATAATGTCATTTGTTGTATAAACAAATGAAAAAATTATAATGACCTCAATGGTCTGATGTCCATCTATGTATCTAAGCTCTTTCTAGTAACTCAGCCATAGTTCCATATATCTTCCTTATTGTCATACTCTTGAATGTCTCTTGAATGTTACCTAAACATATCTGCAAGTTATACTTCTTCTCATTTTTATTCAATGCTCAAGCATATTCTCTTATTAGCAGTTTTTCATGCATACTAAGTATTGTGAAGATGTGGAAAATATGAAACCTTCATGAATTCATCATGAGAATTTAAACTGGTGTAGCCACTTTAAAAGGTACCTTGGTAGCGTCGTAAAACGTTAAACATATATTTACCGTATGACCCAGTAATTGCACTCCAAGGTATCTACCCAAGACAAATGAAAATGTTCAATGTTCACAGCAGCATTATTAGTATCTCCAAACTGGAAATATCTAAATGTTCATTAACTGTACATGGAGAAGCAAAATGAGGTGTAAACATACAATAGAAGCCTATTCTGCAATAAAAGAAATAAAATATCGACACATACTTCTACATGCATGACCCCAAGAATTCACCAAATAGAAGAACCCAGATACAAAAGGCCACATATTTTTATGATTCAATTTATATAAAGTATGTAGAAAACACAAATGTATTAAGACAGAAAGTAGCCAGGGATTTCCTAAGGCGAACGTGATGGTGATAATTAACTTGAAACTGGTAAAAGGGTATTCTTAAGGTGATTAAAGATTGTAAAACTGGATTTTGTTAATGATTATATAACTCTACAAATTTACTAAGATAATTGAACTTACTACATCAATTGAAGAATTTTAAGTGTGTAAACTATATCTCAATAAAAATATTAAAACATAAATTTTAAAGAGTTATTCCTGGAATTATTCAATGTGAGTTAAAAACTTTTCTTTTAACAGGACCTACTACACACCAACATTCTTATGTTCACCACTCCACAGTGCAATCATTTGTATCTCTCTAGTTCCTCCTTCAATTTGTAAAGTAGACAACAAATACACATTGGATTAAATTAAATCAAGATTAATTTAAGTCTCATCAAGTCTTTCCACTATATATAACAAATTATGGCTTTTAAGTAATTTTACAGTCCTTCCTGTATCCCCAACAATTAGTTTCTGTTTTTTCTCCAAAGTCCCTAATTTCTTTCAAGATATTATCTTAATTGATCACATTATTATCGCCTGTGTTGATTTTTGTTCATGCAGAGAGCAGATGCTGAGTCAAGGATTAATGTGCAAACACTTTATTGGAAGGAGCCCGGAACATAGATGAGAGAGAGGGGAACTGATACACAAAAGAAAATATATCAAGTTATCAAATGAAGCTTGCATATGGCACCTACCACTGTGAATAAGCAGAGATTTCATCTCCAGGGGAAATTCTGGTAAATGGTAAAAAAACCATAAACTTCAGCATTATTCCAGAAAAAGGAGGAAAGACATGCTATACTCTACACCTCTCCATCAAGAGCTGTCTCTGATAGGACATAATTCCCTGTCAGTTCTGCTACCACATATGGGGCAAAGTAGGTTTCAGCTGGTACTGGATGTTGCCAGTCATGCAATGGAAATGGTGAGAGGATGTCAGGGAATGTGGGGGAAATGCTGACAGCATGTACTCCTCCATGCTTCCTTGCACACTCAATTCTGTCAACATTCTACTCCCAAAGAATCAAGTTCCAAACATGTTCCACATATGTGTAACTCTTCTTCCTGAGGCACCCCCACAGAGTTCCAGAATAAAATGAAATCACATGAGAAAGCAACTCTTATTGTATTGTGTATTGTACTCATTATTACACGGTTTGGGATCTTAGAGGTCTATCTCAAAATTGCAATAATGGGATGTGGGAAACTGTTTATTGCCTTCACTATCTGATAAGGGTAGACAGAGAAGGCCCCCCCCCCCAAGGCTGGGTGCCTTTGAAGCCCTAGCAAAGGTCAGAGCTAGGGGCCACCTCTATTTGTCCAGACAGTGGTAGCTGAAGCAACTTCCCCATCTATTATTATGTAAATCCTTGCTGATGGGCTAGTCTGCCTGTTGCCAGGGGTCACCTGCTTAAGGGCTATGCTATGCGTGCATCCCAGATCAACAAAAGCTTGGTGAGGCCTGAGAATGAGAGGAAGTCCTTCCCCTTGAGTTGGACTTACTCACCTGGTCCCCCAATATTTACAATTATCTCTTGTCTTTTCATATTCATTTGTGTGCGGCTCCGCTTCCAGTTCCTGAACCCTGATCCACGCGGGACGTGGGAAGGAAACACTCAACAATGGGAAATATAAGTTAAATAAAAAAGAAAATGAAGGAAGATGGATGGAAGGAAGGATAATAAAGAATGGCACTTCTCAGTTTTCCAAGAGGTAAATTCCTATAGGGCATCTGACAAAACCATCTTTTAAATCTAGATTCCTACTCTCAACTTGAAAACCACATCACAGTTCCTATGTAAGGTAGGATAGCAAAGTCAGCTTGCCAGGCTGTAGTCCAACTTCCTTGAAGTCTCTTTCTTTTGAAAAGTGAAGTGAATGAGAGAAACTATCTAAAAGAAATGTTTTTAAGATGAAATTGAAAGGGCAAGGGCTACGCCCTCCATCTTGCCCCGTATCCTCCATCTTTTGGGCAGCCATGTGCTCAGCGGGGCTTCTTCCCGGAAGCCCAAGCCTCTGCTAGCCACACCCAGGATTTCTTTAAACTAACCAATGACAGCCAAGGGAAGTGCGCGCCATGGAGATGACCACATCCTGTGTAACGAGACACCCACTTGCCCCTGGCCAATCGGCAGGGCCCACAGTCCTCTCTCCTCCCCTTACTATAAAACCTCTCTCCCGAGCTCTCTCGCTCTCTCTCTGCCACTTGGCTTACCGTTGCATCGGTGAGTGTGGTCGGGGAGCCGAACTAGTTCGAATAAAAGACTCTGCTTTTGCATCGGACTCGGCTGGCTCCCTGGTATGGCTAATGGGGATCTTGAAATCTGGGCATAACAGAAATTAAGGCATCCATATGAAGAAACAAGTACAGTCCTGATATCAAAAGCATGTTTTGCTGATTACTGTATGGTTTTCATATAATTTGATCTGGAAAAATAAGCATACAACCCAATTAACATGAAGATCAGCAACATATGAGGACAACTTTTTGGGAAACTAAGTCAGCACTTGATAAGATAAGTGCTTTACATTTAAACTTAGAATTATTTTTTAAAAATATACATTTTATTGATTTCAGAGAGTGGAAGGGCGAGGGAGAGAGAGATGGAAACATCAATGATGGGAGAGAATCATTGATTTGCTGCCTCCTGCATGCCCCCTCCTGGTAGCAAGCCAACAGCCTGGGCATATGCCTTTGACCGGGTTCAACCCTGGGATTCTTCAGTCTGCACGCTGATGCTCTATCCACTGAGCTAAACCTGCTGGGGCATAAAATTAGAAATCTGAAGAATAGCTGAAAGAATGTGGATGAAACATGAAACATTGTGGACAGCATAGAGGGAAGAAAAGTAAAAAAGGAATTTTTCAGGGAGTAGCTAAGAAGAAACTAATACAAATACAAACAAAAGCAAAATCACACATGTTTTGGAACTAGAATAAAACAAACCTGTCTTTTACAAGTGAAAAAGAGCCAGATATTTACATTTGCAACATTTACCTTTGGGCACACAATGTACATTTAGTTCTTCTGAGGCCAGAGCTCTATCACAGACAAGATGCTGGTAGGTTGAGGAGACTTCTCAGGGCCCCCTTCACATCCTTGTTCCTCAGGCTGTAGATGAAGGGGTTTAGCATGGGGGTGACCACAGTGTACATGACCGAGGCAACTGAGTTCTGTAGGGAAGAATGGGTCAGAGCAGAACTGAGATAGACCCCCAGGCTTGTCCCATAGAACAAGGAGACCACGGCCAGGTGAGACCCACAGGTGGAAAATGCTTTATATTTCCCTCCTGCAGAGGATATTCTCATTAAAGAGGAGACGATCTTAGAGTAAGAAAACAGAATCCCTGTGAGAGGAAGTACTCCCAGGAAGACAGCAGACACATACAAGATGATGTTATTGATGAGGGTGTCAGAGCACGCCACCTTGAGAATCTCAGCAAGTTCACAGAAGAAATGTGGGATTTCAGTGCCGACACAGAAGGTCAGTCGCCTTATTAGAAGAGTATGAAGCAGAGAGACCCAGAAAATGATGAACCAAGATATCAGAACCAGAATGCCACAGAAGCGTGGGTTCATGACGACTGTGTAGTACAGGGGGTGGCAGATGGCCACATACCGGTCATAGGCCATCACAGTCAGAATGAAGTTGTCCATTCCACCAAAAATCATAAAAAAATACACCTGAATGAGGCACTCAATGTAGGAGATGTTTTTGCTCTGTGCCTGGACATTTACCAGCATCTTTGGGACCGTGGTGGAGGTGAAACAGATGTCAACAAAGGACAGGTTGGTGAGAAAGAAATACATGGGGGTGTGGAGGTGGGAGTCAGAGCTGATGGTCACAATGATGAGCAGGTTTCCAAGCACAGTGAACAGGTACATGCACAGGAACACTCCACAGAGGAGGGGCTGCAGTTTAGGGTCATCTGAGAAACCCAGGAGCAGGAATTGTGACACTTCTGTGTGGTTTTCTGCTTCCATGCAGCTGGTTTTTCGTATGAAGAAGGAGGCAAAAGCAACATTCAGTAAACAGCCAAAAGGCATCTATGGGAGTCATCAACTTTTGATTCCACCTTTGTGTGGACATCATTCATGATCTAGTAGTCATTCCAATGACAATGATTCACTCATTTAAGTGGAAACCCAATTTTATTTTAAATTGTAGTAATTATTCAGACTCTCATTAAGTTAACAGAAACTTTCTCTCTCTTTTTATGCTCTACAGACTGGTTCTAAATAAAAAGGCAACTTATCTGAATTTATGGACATTAACCAATTTCTTCTTTAATATGAACCTTTCAAATACATAAAGACATTTAAGGCCTTTTCTTTGATAATCTCCATGTTTCTTTCATTTTATATTGGGAACTAAAACATGTATTTTCAACTCGAACATACTTAATTCTGTGTGACCTGATGCTTTATATTGATGTCATAGTTAATTCTCCATGTGCCTTATTGCATTTCTTTCTAAAAATATGGTTACTACTCTTACCACTTTGTGTGGTTCAAAAAGGCTTTTAATTTTAGTATGTTCTCTCTGAATACAGTAATTGTTATCATTTTAATTTAATCTTTCAATACAATTGTTTTTGATATGTAACTCTTTCTAAATAAAGTATAGAGCTGTGATTTAGAAAGTTGGATCTTGAGTCAGATTTCCTGGAGTAGAATTTCGTCTGCCATGTTACACATGTGTGACCTTGACAAAGTTATTTAATCCCTCTTACCTGAATATACCTCACTTACACCAGGCGAGTAGTAAATATTCCCTGCAATATAAGATGGGTGAGTAATTAAATGAGATGATGTATATAATTTTTCTATTGTAGTTTCTGTTACAAAGTGAACATGTGACAAAAGGGAATTTCTGTTCTTAACATCACAATAAATCTGTCTGTCATGGTGATCAATATTAGTATTTCTCTTAAAGTTTGGCAGTCCTCATCATAAACTTAACTGGTTTGTTACCTTTATTTTTTACTGCCACGCAGTGCTTATAATTAATGAAGATCCTTATGGCATCTTCTTTCAGAGACTTCATGCCAAGTAGAATCTTCCAAGAAAAGGAAGATACATATAGACTACATTGATACTAGGGGAGAACAAATCACACTACCATTTTAATAAAATAGAAAGCATGTGTGAGGGCATGTGTACATGTTTAAATGCTCTCAAGTGGAGATGTGTTGCATTATAATCAGTGGCATAAACTTAAAATATAGGATTCATTTAAAATTATTCAAAGTGTCTATAAATGAAATTATCCTAAAAATTGAAAGGCAAATTTAAGATTTGAAAATAAAAAGGCAACTAGTCTAATGTGAGAAGATATTTGCAAATAATACCTCTGATAAAGGGGCTAATATTCAAAGTATATAAGAACTCATAAAACTGAACAACAACAAACAAACAGTTTAATTAAAAAACGGGTTGCGGACCTGAACAGATACTTTTCCCAAGAAGACATACAGATAGCCAATAGATATATGAAAAAATGCTCAACTGCACTAGCTATAGGGGAAATGCAAATAAAGTCCCCAATGTGATACCACCTCATACCTGTTAGAATGGCTGTTATCAATAAGAAAAGAAATAAGTTTTTGAGATGATGTGGAGAAAAGTGAAGGTTTGTGGGAAGGAAAATTGGTGCAGCCTCTATGCAAAACAGTATAGAGATTTATAAAAACTATAAAGAATAGGTTACCTTATCACCCAGGAATTCCTTTTCAGAGTATCCAACTGAAAAAGTTGAAAACACTTATTGATAAAGATATATGTATGTAGCTTTATGCTTATTGCAGCATTATTCATAATAACCAAGACATGGAACAACCTTAGTGTCCTTTGACAGATGATTGGGTAAAGAACATGAGGTGCATATACTTCTCAGACATTAATACTATGAAATACTGCCTTTTGTGCCAACATGGATGGATCTTAAGAGCATCCTGCTAAGTGAAATAAATCAGATGGAAATCGACAAGAACCATGTGACTTTACTCATATGTTGAATATAAAACAGAAATCAACAAATGAACAAATAAATCAAACTCATATTCATAGATAGAAGTATGGTGGTTACCAGAGGAGGAGGAGGAGATGGGGGGAAAATAAAGGAAGTAAAATGGAGTCAAATATTTGGTGATGAATGGAAACTAGACATTGAGTGGTGAAAACACTATATAATATACAGATGATGTATTATAAGTTTTACACCTAAAACTTATGCATTGTTATTAACCAATATTATCCCAATATTTTTAATTTAAAAAGAAAGTAAATGTTTCTATTTTCAATGATAAAGATGTTCCACTATTACTAATGTCTAGAGGATGCAGATTAAATAAGGACAGAAAAAATATTACTGAGGATCCATTGAGTCTGTGGAGATGGGTAGAAAAGGCTTCTCTAAAATACCAATACTTGAACTATGAGAGAAAGGATGGATAATAGTGAATGAGGAGAAATTCAAAAAGCACAAGCATTTGGGACTAAGAGAACCGAATTTCCAGTTGTACTTGGGTCGGTGAGCTTGGTAACAGAAGGGATTTGAGAGACCAGTGAGATAGCAAACAGATAATTGGGGTCAGGGAGGGCAGAGTGTGTGAGGCCCACGTTGGAGCATCCTGTACTATTCTTGAAAGTGCCTCTCATGTTGGTAACTTTATGTTCATTTGTGGGTTATAAGTTGTAACTGTTTTTGCTCACCATTGTCATTCCAGGGACTTATCAGGTGCCTGGCACATGCTCAACATACAAATGTTCGATGTATAATACAGTTTGGGACCAAAGGCATCAACTATAACACAAAAAAGAAATCTCCAAGCTCATCATATAATTGGTTTCCTTTTGCTAAATGAAGAAACCAATGGCAATTTCTTAATTCAATAAAGAACAGTTGTTTGAAAGCGGCAGATAACATGATATTATACATTAACTCACTAAAATATTTTTGTCAAATTCACAAACAGACCAATACAGCCAATTCCAAATTCAATTATTTGATATTCTGCTGAACATTTAAGGAGAGTGGAAAATTGAGGCAAGGAAATTAGCCTGAAAGCTGAATGACAGAAATAATTATATTATTTGTAGATAAAATTGTGGACACTGTGATGAAACAACAATAACAACAATATAGAACGATTAAGTTTTATCAGTAAGTCAAATCTGCTGCAAAATAGATAGGGAATGCAATAAAGACACCCAATCATATTAATAACGAAATAGACAATACCTCAGGCATAGTAGATCTCCGGTGAGTAGTTAATGAATAAATTGTTGAACATGGAAATCAAGAAGAGCCTACAGTTATGGGAAAGGGTAGAAAAGAGGTGGAGATTCTTCGGAAAATAATTTTTGAGGAGAGGCTCTGGACTCCAAAGAGAGGGAGAAGAAATGAGAACAAAGACTGTAAAAGACAGGTTTCAGGGGAAACTAAAGTACCTTCAAAGTACAGGGACTTCATTGCCGTAAGCTGTGTAATACAGGACTGTCCCAGTCTAAGTACTCCAGAGGGAAAGCCCAGCACCCACTTTGTCTCATTTCCTTCTCATCCCACCAGTGCTCTGTGCAATACAATGACCTTCTCTGAAGAATATCACTGAAGCTCTGTTCTCCAAGGTCTGTCCCTGGGAAGCCCAATTGAGTTTTTATTTGGCTGTGATCAGGGAATTAAGGAAAGAGGCAAAGGGAACATGTTTAAAGTTTCTAGCATCTCAAGGGTTGAATTCTCATAGCTTCTCATTAAGTAAATTGTTCTATTGTCTGCACTCTCCAAACAATTCAGATCCCATGGGGCGCAAAGATAACAAACAATGGAAAAACTTTTCTCTGATGCTGTATCTGCATAAGCACCAAAAGGGGGAGATAAAGTTAATTCCTCCAAGGAGAAACACTTCTTCCTTTGATTTGACTGAAAAGTGATGAGGTGTCTCCTAAGGAATGTTTAACTGCGTCACGAACCAAAGTCAGAAACCAACTATCTGTAATGTTCTTCCCTTGAAAAACCTTTGAGGGCTCATGAATCACTTGGTGTCCACAGTGTCACCAAGGCAAAGAGGTGTTCAATAGTTTGGTTCTGTTGAAAGTGTGAAGGAAAACCCCTATTCTGTAAAACTACTGTTTGGAATTCTCTGCTATTCTTTGGACAGCCTCTTATTCTGAAAAAGTAACTTTGCTTTCTAGCCTGCTTGAATAGTGGGGGAGATAAACTTAGCTGTCTGACCTTGTAGGCCAGAGACTAGATACACCCAATGCCATGCCAGGTGCATTTTTTAATTGAATAGAACTGTATAGTTTTCAAGGCCGCCGCCAGCAAGCACACAAAGGGCTGGCTCTTCTATAAAAAGGGAAGTTCTGCTTGTAGCTTTGCTTAGATTTTGGATTCATTTCCCTAAGCCCGCCACGGTGAATAAAGTGTAACTCCAGACTCTCAGAGCGCTGTTTGGTTCTGGTCCGTTTTCCTGGAACATAATTGGTTCCCTGACATTTCGGGAAGACCGGGGAACCACCCATCGTGGCCTCTTGGCCTCTGGTGTGGACTGGGTTTGGGGACCAGGGGAGCCAGCCGGATAGGCCCCAGGGAGGCTCTGCTGATTTAGCAGAATTGAAGGGTGGGGGTGGGGGGACTCCGGGCGCTCCCGGACCTCAGCCCAGGACCCGGCCGGCATCTGGAGAGCATGGAGGGACACACCTTGGGACCTGTCGACAGAATTGGTAAGGTAGGGGCCCCAATCCCCTACCATTTGGCCCACTCGGAATGAGTGGAAAGGGAGCTTGATCACCTCCCGGGAAGCCACAGAGCTCCCTTAGGAATTGGGGATTGTTTGGAATTTGGAATTTGTTTGGAATTTGGAATTTGGAATTTATTTGGAATTTGGAATTTGTTTTGGATTTTGGAATTTGTTAGAATTTAGAATTTGAAATTTGAAATTTATTTGAATTTGGGAATTTGTTTAGAATTTGGGAATTTGTTTAAACTCTGAGTGAACAGCTGTTTGTTTGTGTGGGACTAGCCAATTTGCTACCGAGAAGGGGGACTGGACGCAGTCTTAACTCCTCCGGTAGGTTCTCACCAAGACGTTGGTCGAGAATTCTGTTCTGGGACATGGGTGCCAGGAGTGCCCCCACACCCATTTGGGGAGTTGGGCATTGTTTTGTTTATCTGCTCAGCTCCAGTCTGGGCTAGTCTACTGAGAGAGTGTGAATATGAGTGTTTGTCTATTTTGGCTGCTCATTAACTGATCTGTGTAAAATGAAAGCTACTTTGATTTATTTTACATTTCTGTTAATTCATCTGGCTGAACGTTTGGACTGGACCCGCGATGGGCTGCAAGAATCTCTAACAGTCCTCAGAGTCTTTTGCTCGCCATTACAGAAGGAATCAGCCCACTTCACTAACAAAAATTTCTGTCTATCAGTTGCTCTTACCTGGGTTATAAATCACTGTAATTCCAAGATTGCTTAGTTCTGAGATTGCTTGTAAAAAGCAAGAGAGAAGTCTTTTCAAGTTAACTGTTTGCTTAGCAAATTAACAAAGTAGTAAATTTCAAAGAACTTGTTATTTATGGTTTTCTTATCTCTTTGGTGAACAAAAAGTAACTATAAGCACAGTCTTTCTCTGCCCTGGTTTATTCTTTTTAACCCCTCCACTGCTGAATCAGACTGATAACTGTTCTTAGTTTTATCACAAAAGGACTAGATATATCTTAAGAGTAAAAGTACATTTAAAATGTGTTCATAAATGTTAATCTAAAATTTCTGAATGTTCACTTTTGGTAATCATTAAGGATTAAGGTTTCTAAGAATAAAAAAATTCTAATACGTTAAAAAAAAAAAAACCAACTAAACTCCCAGGAGAAAAGCGGAGGAGAAACAGAGCTGAAGTCTGCAGCTGCCCTGGTGATTTAGAACTGTTTGCCAGGCAGACTCAGCCCCTGAGAGCCAGGTCAAAGAGGTGGGGCTGGATGCCTGAGCTGCCCGCTGCGGCCCTGAAGGAAGAAGCAGCAGCGAGAGAAGTGGGGAAAGCAGAAATTTACCTACCACTAAAGTTGCCCCTCTGTTGCCCAGAGAGTAAGGTGTACTTACAACAAGCAATACAAGACTTGGGCCTTTGGCTTGCAGGCTACAGCAGTTAAAACCGAAGCCAGTGACTGGTACTAGCCTTCCTACAGCCCCAGGAATAAAGTAGCAAGCCTAGGATCTATAAAAGCTGCTGATAGAGCTAGCAAAAGCTCCCTGTTTGCAAATGTACTGAAAGGGTTCAGTACCTGTTGCTGCTGGAAGAGGAGGGGCTAATATCCCCTTCCAGTGCACTCCCTTGGAAGAGGCCTGGTTGTTGCTCTGCCACAAAGGGGACTGGTGGGAAGTCAAGGATAGCAGGGCCCTGTAACTAATAAACAGGGTTAACTAAAGGGCAAAGAGAAAAGCACTCTCCCTGGAATTGGGAGCCATCAGGACTTTGAAATTTTCCAAGAGAGGAGGAGTCTGACTCAGAGACTGGCCAGAACCTCTTTGTGTTAGAAGGACCAGAGGCTGCATATTGAACTTGTAAACTGCAGTTTGTTAGGCAGAGGTCCAAGCCCAGTTGTATAGGGGTTAAGCTACCTGTATACAGCAAAACAACTTTCTCCTGTGCCAGAATACATTTTAAGAAAATTGGGCAGACTGTGTTTATCGCTAGAAAGAAGAACTGGCTGCAATGCACGGCCCTGACAGTAACCTGCAGAAAATTGTATAATAAACTTAGATGATGCCTGCATCTTCATGGACATGGCTCCAAAGAGACAAGGACAATTTTGCCTTATATATAAAGGTCAAGAATAGACTTTAGTCACCTCCCTAAGATGTTTATATAGCCCTACCATATCTCATGTGTAGTAGCAGAAGATTTAGCTGCCTGAAACGGCATGGTGCCAATATTATATTTCATTGTATTAATATGTTATATTAACCTTTGATTCTCTTACAGGTTTGAATGTAGCTGTAGCTGCCGAGAGGGCAGGTGCCCAACTGGGCAAAGAAGAATACCCATCAGGTTTTGGTCTCTATTAAGAGACAGTTAACAGTTGGCAGCCTGTATACTGTCTTGCAGGCCTGTGTGACCATGCCCATGTCAGGGATGGTACAAACCTCAACTATAGAAAACTGGGAAAGGCCTGTTTGGAACAGAAGGAAGTAGTGAAGTGATAAATACTAGCCCTCTGTTACAGGAATTACAGACCCTGTGAGGTCCTGTGACACATGAGACCCTGTAAGAAAATAAAGCTCCTTTAGTCCGTTCTGAGAGAACAAGTCAAGTAAGGGGAGCCCTACTTCAGGGGGAGCTATAACTATCTATTTGAATATAGACATATTGTAAATTTCTTCTTGCCATTTGAAGACAGTTATATTACTCTGAAGAGTCCATGAAAAGGGACTGGCAAGGAAAACCAGGAAATCTTGGAGCAGATCAGGTCAGTATGTTTTTCTCCTTATATAATTCCTCTGAAATTTGGCAATGCTTAATAAATATGGCAATACATTTCTTTGCATAGATTCAATAAGACTGGTTCATAATAGTGGTTTTATTAACGGAAAACTTTGACTGGAGTATCATGTTTTAAAGAGACCTGTCTGGACTTTGAAGACTTGAAGCCAATAAGAGTGCCACGGGAAAAGCCTGGTATCCTGCTTGGAAGCCCTGAAGATGGCTGGCGCTGGAGCATCAGGCCCATGCCCTACCATCACTGGCGGTTGGTCAGAGTAGAAGGGGAGCAATAAGGACGCCTCTGCGTCCCTGCGGAACCCCCACTCACTCTGGGCCGCAACGAGTAGGAGGGCTACTGAGATGGGCCTTAAAGCCTAGAGCGTGGGCTCAGGTGGAGTTGCTACAGGTGAGGGATTCACCTAACTCAGCAGATACTGCAGGCGGGCCTGATGGCAGCTGGATGGCTTGGCTTCCTGGCCCTATGGGCACATTAAGATTCAATCATGAAATTCCGGCAAAGGTAGTCAGTTACCATTCTTGTTGTGTTTATGCAAACATCAGGCCAAATTGAATACAGTAGATAAATTAGTCTTGATTTGGCTTTTTGATAACCATAGAGGAATTTTAAGGAGAAAAATCCTATTTCAATAGAGGTTGTTAAAACTGAAATGTTTTCTTTCCCTTCCACCGGACCATTTGTTATAGTTTGTCTCTGCCAGGTCACAAGCCCAGCTCCTTCTGTGCCCAGGACAGCAAGGAGCCTGACTGGAAGACGACTTCTGACCAGACACACCCGCTGCAGATCACCCTCAAAAAGACAATGGACCTGACCAATCAACCTGCTCCAAAGGATTCAGGGAACACCCTGCTGAATTCTTCCTTACACTTTCTTTCTTATCTTCTCTTAAAGGCAAAATGCTCTGGTATTTCTGGATAATCACTGTTTTTATCTTTCTAGGAATTCTCATTTTGTCTTTTTATGAGTGCCGCAGGAACCCGAGACTAGTCCCAGGAGGAGAACTCTTCTGCCCTTGTTGGAATACAGAAGCACCATAAAATTACTGCTTCCTACATAGAAAAACACCAAGATGAATAAAACAGGAGTTATCTGAGACCTGGGCTTCATGGGGGGGGCGGAGGGGAAGGGAGATCTGGAAATGGCTCCTTCCATTGACAGGACAACTGTTAATGCTACTCATGGCCATAATCCTAGGACCATGTCTTCTAATTCTGTTAACTCACTTTATCTCATCCCGTCTAGATGCCTTTAAACTTCAAATGGCCCCTTCAAGCCAGAAGAATTCCCTACAAACCTCTCCAAGAGGAAGAAATGGGATGTTAACCCCTTGGACGTCTCCCTTTTTCAGCAGGAAGTAGTAAAAGATCGATCAACGCCCCTGTTCACCTTAACATCCCGTGGTTGTTGTACCACAAGGCTGAAAAGCTTGTGGGACAAGGGGGGGGGGGGAAAGAGGTGTTCAATAGTTTGGTTCTGTTGAAAATGTGAAGGAAAACCCCTATTCTGTAAAACTACTGTTTGGAATTCTCTGCTATTCTTTGGACGGCCTCTTATTCTGAAAAAGTAACTTTGCTTTCTAGCCTGCTTGAATAGTGGGAGAGATAAACTTAGCTGTCTGACCTTGTAGGCCAGAGACTAGATACACCCAATGCCATGCCAGGTGCATTTTTTAATTGAATAGAACTGTATAGTTTTCAAGGCCGCCGCCAGCAAGCACACAAAGGGCTGGCTCTTCTATAAAAAGGGAAGTTCTGCTTGTAGCTTTGCTTAGATTTTGGATTCATGTCCCTAAGCCCGCCACGGTGAATAAAGTGTAACTCCAAACTCTCAGAGCGCTGTTTGGTTCTGGTCCAGTTTTTCTGTAACAAAAGGACCTACCAAATGCGAGCGCTGATTTTCACAGCCAGATGTTATGTGTGCACCTCTTTCCAGCTCTGGATCTCTGGGCTTCAGAGCCTGGCATGGGGTTGAGATCCCCAGGATTCTCAGCAGGAACCTTTGCAGCTGAGAATTCCCTCCCGAATCTCAGCCTCTGCCCCTGAGTGTGAGGACAGCCATTTTCATGTCTCCACTCTTTTGTCCCAGTCTGGATGGAGCTTGTTCCCTAAACCCTTGGTTATAAGACTTCTGTGCAGCTGCACTTCAGTTGGTTATTCCGGTTGATTGTTCTATATTTTAATTGTAATTCCAGTTTGTTCCTGGGAGGGGGTGAGTGTACCTTGCACCTACTCTGCCCCCACCTTGACCCGATCACATTTTCATGTACCTCTTGTCCATCTGTATGTCATCTTCAGAAAAATGTCTCTTCAAACCCTCTGCCCATTTTTCAATTAGATTGTTTGGATTGTGCTATCCAGTTGTGTGAGTTGTTAACATATTTTGGACATTAACCTCTCATAAGATATATGATTTGCAAATATTTTCTCCTATTCTGATGTTTCCCTGTTCATTTGCTTGAAGGCGTCCATTGCTATGCAGAAGCTTTTTGGTCGGATGTGCTCCAATTTATTTATATTTGATTATTTTGTTTTTGCTTGAATCAACACTTTTTTGGTATAAATTTTGGGAGAACCCCTTCCAAGATATTTATTAGTCTGTTATAGGGGGAGAAGGGGGATGAGGTGCACTAATAAGAGGAGGATCCGTGGGACAATCTATAGCTTCTGCTTCTGTAGAGGGTCTTAAGGTCACAACTGATACTCAAACGTGCATTATATTTTTCTAAAAACAAAACCACTCCTGGATGAAAACCACTCATCTACCATGACCAGGAAAATACAAAAATGGAAAATGCAGATAAAAATGGAGTGAGGGTTCCGGGAACCAATTTCAGCATGTCATCATTTCAAGAGTTTCATCAAAAGGTTGATGAGACTTGGGGACTCAACAGGGTTGAGTCACACATGTAGTCAGCTGTTGGGAATGGCTAAAGGCATTTGCCCAGACCTGAAAAGGGATTATTGATTTTGGCTGCCAGACAGTTACAGGGCATCTTAATCTACATATTATTGCCTCCTACTGGCCAAACACCTGAACAGCCTTAGGCTAATTCCCCCATTCTGACAATGTTTCTGTACCCTTTGAAGTGTATATCTCTGCCTGCCTCAGGACAAGTTGTGTTAATCAAAAGCATGGGGTCTTGGGGATGGGGAGAACCTAAGACCTTAGACTTAAGATCTTGGATCTTAGTTCCTTTAGCTAAGCTCCTCTGACCATCAATGCCTTTCAAAATTATATTTCGTCTTCAGACTCTTTATTAGTCCCCGGATTCCTATGTCATCTACACATGGCCTTCTCCAGATTCCTGAACCCTTCTAGATGCCAGAATAAGAACCCCGGCATGAAGGAAATACCTTGGTTTTCTTCAGGTTCAGAGAGAATGAACCTAAACAGCAACCTCTAGTCAAGAGAGTCTTTGCATGGAGAAGAAGGCCTTAGGGCTGGGAAAGAAGCAAAAATGTCATTTGTTGTATAAACAAATGAAAAAATTATAATGACCTCAATGGTCTGATGTCCATCTATGTATCTAAGCTATTTCTAGTAACTCAGCCATAGCTCCATACATCTTCCTTATTGTCATACTCTTGAATGTCTTTTGAATGTTACCTAAATATATCTGCAAGTTACACTTCTTCTCCTTTTTATTCAATGCTCAAGCATATTCTCTTATTAGCAGTTTTTCATGCATACTAAGTATTGTGAAGATGTGGAAAATATGAAACCTTCATGAATTCATCATGAGAATTTAAACTGGTGTAGCCACTTTAAAACCCACTCATTCTTAGTCATGCCTTCATGCCCCGTGCCCCTGTTAGGACGGCATATCCTCACCATCCTAGTGGCCACCTGCCCTTCAGCCTCCCCACTCCAGCCTCCCTGCTCCTTCCACTCCTGGCCCCCTTTACAGCAACACCAATCCTCCACTGCCATGCGTCCTGTCATGGGGCCCAGTTGTCCCAGACCATAGTCGCCTAGCTCAGTCTTCGCCTAGCTCAGTCTTCACCGTGAATGCCTTATCTCTTTATCTCCTCCACGACTGTCCCCTCCTCTGAACTGAAAACTGCTCTGACCTCGCGCCATC